>NW_013666171.1:313020-346502 GCF_000517525.1 Limulus polyphemus | reverse complement strand
AGAGATACACCATCTATCAGATTTAACGTCTATTCGCAACGAGAAAATGTTCCCTAGTGAGAGAACGATATATGAGAAAGTAGTAGAGATATACCGTTTATCAGATTTAACATATATTTGTAAGGAGAAAATGTTCTCTAGTGAGAGAACGATATATGAGAAAGTAGTAGAGATATACCGTCTATCAGATTTAACGTCTATTCGCAACGAGAAAATGTTCCCTAGTGAGAGAACGATATATGAGAAAGTAGTAGAGATATACCGTCTATCACATTTAACATATATTCGCAAGTTGAACATATGAACAGAAACTGAAACTTGAGAAAAAATAAGATATGGATTTTAATCCAACTTCTTTCATATCTGAAAACACCACTTACTGTGGGCAACCAGTTTTGAGAAGGTGGCTGCTTCTGTAATAAAGCTATGAACATATGATAAACGTGCGTTAGAATCTTTCTCTAATGATATATCAATATTATTTCAAAACCTGAACTTGTTTTCTGTAAACATGCTAATATTACTTAGCTGAAAATTTAACGTTAACTTCTCTTGGAAAACAACTATGTAATTAATTTATCTTCAATTGCTGTTGAGGCATTAGATATTTGTCATACAATTTAATGATTGCAGAAAAGGGTTTTTACATGTGATATAATAAATATTCATATCAATGCTGTTTCTGCAAAATAGAAATTACAAAGCTTTCAGGAATATAATTTCAAGTTCTTCATTTTTGTTTAGATCAATAAGGTGAAATTTGTCCAAAATACAAATGTAGTAAGTCTGAACAAAGCATATCGGCGTAAAATATTATAAGTTATCACTGTCAGCTACAGTACTGAAGTTGCGCTATAATAAAAGAAAATTCAATACATAATTTAACTAACTGGTTGTTACGACGCACCCTTCAACTTGACTGACAATCAGGTGGCGCTGAGGTCGTTTTTGTAGCCTTATAATCTTTACCTCGATAATATATAGAATAACTTCAACGAGGTTTAACACAACACTACAGCATTGCAATGATTTTGTTCACAGATATATTGCTCTTGAAAAAAACACTTTTTACTTTGACAACTCTACCCGACTTCTTATCCTAAGCCATGTATTATAATTCAACTAATTATGTGGGATCAAAAGAGTTCAGTTTAAAATAATTGTACATAAATGTTCTTGGAAGCAAGGGTAGAGTTTAGTTTATATTTGTGGCAGTTTTGTCGTTGCTAATTTTATCTTATAACAGGAAATGTGTAAACAAACTCTTGAGTTTGATCTAAAAACCCTAGTAAAAGGAATAATCTCACAGCTGCACAAAATCGGCCCTTGTTAGGCTGTTGAAAGGGTCGTAAAAGTAATGAAAGAACAGAGTTGACTGTTAGAAAACTACAGTTACTCACGTGAGTTGTAAAATTACCTGTCAGCTAGTGTATTACAGGACAGCATCTTCACGTGTTTAGTTTCCAGTGTGTCTTAATACGAGACTGTAAATTCTACGAAAAAATAGACAGTTTGAACGAGAAAGACAGAAAATAGCATTTGTTCTACAGTAGAATGGTATTGTACAGTGTGCATGATGAACAAAGATTAACTTTTAAGTTAATTTCAACATTTCGTTCCATTTTATTTATCCACACTTGGAAAAAAAAATAAAAAACTTATCATCGCTTCTGTATTTTTGCAGGCTGATACTGTATACAAAAAAAAAAGAGTAAAGATGAGCTTATATTTTCATCTTTGTCTAATTATACAAATAGAACAATTTTTTTCTGAAACTCAGTTTGCCCACTTGAACATAGATCACATAACACGTTAGAATACATTGTAATAAGCCTTCTATGATATATATTTTAGGTTAACGTATCATAATATACGTTGTATAACAAATGCAGCAAATTATGTGTTTACCGTCAGTTTGTTTGTTTGTTTTTGAAGTTCGCGCAAAGCTACACGAGGGCTATCTGCGCTAGCCGCCCCTAATTTATCAGTGTAAGACCAGAGGGAAGGCAGCTAGTCATCACCACCCACCGCCAACTCTTAGAGCAAAAACACAGTGGGCTATCTGCTGTGTCCACTGTGGGGAATTGAATTCCGAATGTGAACGTTGCAAATCGATAGACTTAATGCTGTCTCACCGGAGGACATTAGTAAGTGATTGAACAATTTTTTTGATTGGTGAAATTAAATGCAATTATACGTAATAAAGACACATGGCCTCATAAAGATATGCATCATGCTTAAGGTGCCCGCGACCTTCTATGAGCCCACGTAAATGTATGGAACTAAGCTTTATGAACACATTTGATGTATTATATTTAACAAAGCTTCTATTATCGAACATTTTTTTTTATCTTGATGAAAAGTTATTGTGTTAACATGTAAAAATTGCAAATATTTTTACATAAGTTTGTAATACAAAAATACAACACGAACTTATGCCATAAAAAATACGAAACAAAAACATCACAGCATCACAGTGGGATCAAAAGAGTTCAGTTTAAAATAATTGTACATAAATGTTCTTGGAAGCAAGGGTAGAGTTTATGTTATATTTGTGGCAGATTTTGGTTTTTGTGATCAAATTACTCATATAAAATTATTTGTTTATATGACGCTTATCGAATTTGATAAAAGTCTGTCTTTACGTGTATTAGAAATAAAAAAGTATAAAATTTGAATGTATTCCAGGAATTGTTGAAAGTAGCCTTAGCAGACTTGGCAACCAATATCTTGTCGATTTCACTCCAGATATTAATGATATGAGTAGTAGAAACTACATATATATATAAAAAAAAACATGATTCTCTCACTGACTTTCTAAACAAGATAGCTAAAGTAATACAACGAGCTCACGATATCTTAGTATGATATAGGATTTCTATTGAAAGTGTTATTAGAAAGACCAAATTATATATATTCAAATTACTATAGGTACATGCTACTGATAGGGCATAGAGGTAATATAAGGTATAATATTTTGACTTATATTTGAAGCGTTGAGGCTGTGAACTGTTGCTACTTATTTATTAGGTTGGACTAGATATATGAAATCAATTTAAACTTTTATTAACTAGAGCTTTGTTTGCTTTGTATATGTAGAATCCATTTAGAACATGACCGTTTGTGAAAAGACTTAACTTTAACTATCTGCATATTAATTGGTTTTTGTGATCAAATTACTCATAATATAGACATGCTATATTTCAAACTCAGTTAGTAATCAACGCATGCCCAGTAGTTGGTCGAACTTAATAAACTTCTTTAACTTACGAGCTAAATCGAAAGAATAATATTTAGTTCTGAGTTATATGGATGCACATTAATCAGAATACAATGCTAACACGTAACGGAATCACGCGTATAAAAAAAAAACATCAAAAGGAGCAGAGTATATTTTCAAGTTCCTTAATAACATATTAAACACAAAGGGCCCCAGTCGTTTGTGAACCATTTCAAATGAATATTATTAATAAATATGTCGTTCGTTCTTTATCCTTATGTTATTTTGCAGTTTGTTAAATCAGCGAAGAGACCATTAAGCCATATCAGTTAAATTACTTAATATAATTATAGTATAGTACTTCGAATTCAATTTATATGACGCTTGTTTGTTTGTTTGCAGTTTGAACAAAGCTACACAATGGGCTATCTGTGCTCTGCCCACCACGGATATCGAACTCCGGTTTCTAGCGTTATAAGTCCGCAGACTTACCGCTGTGCCATTGGGAGGGCTTATATGACGCAAAAATTATAAAGAAAAAAAATTAAGCCCTAAATGATAGTGAAACAAACAGATTGGACGTATTTTGTAATTGCATCGTTTATTAACACTTTGATGATTTTATATAAAATTTGTCACCATAGTTGGCCTTTACATGAAATATTTAGGATCGCAGCAAATTGTGAAAAAATAAAAGGTAAATGGCATGAAAATAAAATAAGAAACTTAGACCAATTTTCAAATTTTAATTACATAAACTAAAAACAGACAAAAATTTATTATTTAATTAATACTTAACACTTTCCTCTTTCAATTTGCTATATTAAAAAGTGCATAGGACATACATACGTAGTTAAAACACAATTAAATGAACCAAACATTTGATAAAATTAATGGGTTTTTTTAGTTCACCATAGATATAGAAAAGAATTCCTTCTGAAAGTGCTTTTCTTCTCCTCATTATTTTAGACTTGAATCTAACCTTCAATATACCTAAAGAGAATTTAGAAATGAAAGCAAAAAAATAAAATTTTTAGAATTGATAAGTATTTGAAGTGCCTGAGAGAAATAAGTATCAGCTAAAAATCATAATTACAGCGTTCCTTTGGCGGTTTTTATCTTTGTAATTACATGATATTTCTTCCAAGTAGGGACGATTATATCTTACACTATGAAGTCCTTTAAGTTCTCCTGAATTTTTAATTTTATGTGATATTAAAAACACAGTAGTTCCATGGTGTTGCTGTTTCAACATTTAAACGCTAAGGTGCATGAGTTATCTAACAAATCACTGACTCTTAATGAACAAATCTTTCTTCTGTCAGTAATAGTTTTTCTTATATTTCCAGTCACTTGTTTGTTAAAGTCATGGTTCCACAGTTTACAATACATTGGTGTATAATTTCATTATTCATTAAAGCGTATTATGTAAAGGTTTAAAATGCTGTAACACTACATTTGAAGTAACAAGTATTCTCACTAAAGCCTTCTTTTAGTACACGTTTACCATAAATATGTGTCAGAAGTATATTTTTCAGAGACTTTATCACTAGAACAGAAAGCTTGCTGTATATGAACTGTCTAAAATAAGTTTTTATTGTTTGCTTTTAGCTAACCAATGTGATATATACGCATATCTTGCATTTCCTTTTCCATTTTAGTTTTATAATCCCTAATCATCTATGTTTTTTTGGACAAATTCACCAGCCTATAAGTGGGAGAAGTCATGCACACACACACACACACTAATCTGTAGCTAGGAGTCGGTAGACCTTTATTAGTGTCCATGTCTAAATACAGAATGTATTCCGGTACTTTGTCAAGCTCTCTATGAGTCTCGCTGTTTCTTCCAATACTTTAAAGTGAGTTTTTACAACAGCTGTGTATTTTGTCATCAGCATTTCTGGCTAGCCATAATATGATGGCATGAGGATAAGTCATAGCTTCCAGGATATCATTCATATACAAACTGACCAGTATTTTGAGCACATCTTAATGTTTGGCAACGAGTGTATAGTATACTCACTACTGAGCTGCCAAACCCAAACAATAACCTGAAAAAGACCACCAACGTATCTTCCTGCATCCACATATGGGATTAAGAATGAGAGATTTGAGACATTTAACATATTAACTCTTTATAGAGAACTGCCATTGAATGCATTAGGAGCAGACGTACAACCAACCTTAATTAAAGAGCGCAAGATCATGATGATTCTGGCAATAACTGTACATTTGCGGTGCAAGCAAAACATGTATCAGACAAAGACAAATTCTTGCACTGAAATTAAAATAGATACCCTGAACTATCCCCCTTTCTAGCTGTAACAGATTACATTGAATCTCAAATTAGCAACTTTCGGCCTTTAGTGTAAGGTGTCGAGCAAAACCAAGTTACTGTTCAACATTTTCAGAGGTGCATTTAATGCCTGGGTAGTTTTTAGTAGATTTAATGCCTGGATAGTTTTAATTAATTTAATGCCTTTGTAGATTTAGTTAGCAGTTTACATTATCACCATTGTATGCTTGGTTGAAAGCTCAAACATTTTTACATTTTTAGGGTGACACTAAGAACTGCCAATCACCACATGAACTTATACAAGTGGTTTTATTGTACTTGTTACCTTAGAGACATGGAATGATAATGTAGACACAGCATTACACGTACTGCTTAAAAAAAAAGCTAACCATGATAACCAGAGAATATTTGTTTGTCCGATACAATGGATTATCATGGATTTAGCTAAACAATTTCCTGAAACAGAGAAAGACAGCTGATATATGCTGCTCATAATCCATTACTTTACAAAATACGTTGAAGCTAATGAGCACTATTTTAGCTGATAAACTTTCTGAGCAATGAATTCAATTTTCCAGAACATTAATGAAAGGTTGGAAAGCCAAAAGCTTACTGGAGATGGAAAATAATGAGTGGCAGATAGAGTGGAGAACGTATAAAAACTTTATATAGTAACATATTACACGACATTATCAAAAGTGACGGCAGTGTTATGATTTTTTTAATAACAGATGGTGTCATGGTAACATATTTTACTGCTCATATTTCATGTAGCAATAAACTCTGAAGTTCTTTATTAAATATGCATTTGATGCATTTTGCCCACTATTAACTAGCCATCCCCCCCATACGCACATGGTTGATGTACACAACAAATTCTATAAAGCGGTGAACACGGGAACACAGCCTCCTAAAATTAAAAATACATCTCTGTCGCTATAAATCATACACATAGTGCACTTTTCATGTGTATTCATATTGGGCAGAATCTTATACAGTTTACATCAGCACGCGTTCTCGACCTTAAAATATTTAATACACAATAGCATCGTGGAATGAGTTAAATTCTTACTAAACACAGATCTTTCTTGTCAGCTTGAAAGTGGTCTACTTCAGTGTGTTAAAACGTTATATTTCAATTTATATGAGTTGTCTCTAACATCATTTCGTTATTACGTACTTAGATTACATAAGATTCTCAACTAAAGTGGTCTACTTCAGTGTGTTAAAACGTTATATTTCAATTTATATGAGTTGTCTCTAACATCATTTCGTTATTACGTACTTAGATTACATAAGATTCTCAACTAAAGTGGTCTACTTCAGTGTGTTAAAACGTTATATTTCAATTTATATGAGTTGTCTCTAACATCATTTCGTTATTACGTACTTAGATTACATAAGATTCTCAACTTCCAATAAAAACAGACACATTTATTTGCCTACTTAATACAGACTTGCAGCCTTAATAAGTTTGAATTACAAATTGATAAGAATAGTGCTACATCGGTATAAAAGAGTTATCAAAAAGGTAAGCCAATATTATACTTTATATTATTAAGTAATACGCATTTAGTAATTTTAATAATTATTTTTGTTTCCAGCTTTTTTATTGTCAGTTGCAAACGTAGTATGTTCTCATATCTTAGTTTTTTTTACATTTTAGGCGCAGAACAACTATTGTAAGTACAGAACTGTTCTTACTGATTGTTTCTTCCAGAGTTCTTCTAAATACCGCTAAAGAAACTGTCCAAAATACATTTCATTCGTACCATGGTGTTTTAATTTTTATTTTGACTCAACTATTTCTCACGTTACTATTCAGATATTTTTGAAAACGAATTGAATAATTTTCGTTTGCTTGTTTGTAACATATACATAATGAAATATACTTTTACACAATAGCTAAAAAAATCGCACGATAAATCTGTTCAAATTTCTAATCGATATATTTATGCCTGCAATTAGCATTAATAAGAGTAGAAAGTATATTGGTAAAAATCAACTTATACCACTTAGTATATTACTTCAAATGCCAATATTTCACATTTTATTATATTGTGATATCGTCCTTTTTGTCTGGCTTAGAATAATTTTCCTTACAGATTGAAAGTTTTATTTTTATGTTCGACTTTATTTGGCTCAAGTAAGATTCCATCCAGGAATTGGAAAAGCATCCTAATTTTTGTTACGAAACCATGAAACCAATTAGCTTGATACTGAGAAAGTACGATATTGGCTTCCTTAATTTCAATTTAATAAATTATCATTACTATGTCTATGTTAAACAAATGTTGTGTTAAGCTCCTGTTATTATGTCTGTAATATACCATTGTTGTTCTAAATTATTGTTATTATATCTATGATATATTATTGTTGTTCTAAGTTATTGTTATTATATCTATGATATACTATTGTTGTTCTAAATTATTGTTATTATATCTATGATATATTATTGTTGTTCTAAGTTATAGTTATTATATTTATGATATACTCTTGTTGTGTTAAGTTATTGTTGCTATATCTATGATATCTTATTATTGTGAAAAGTACAATCCAACACAAACACAATATATAAAACTTTAAATATTCTGTGACTATCAACGTAAAATACATGTATCACAAGATCTGACTGGAAAGAAAGGTTGAAATTATCAAATGAGGATCCGGAAAAAAAGCGAAAGAAGTAGGAAAAAATGTCATTATAACTTAATTGTTTTTCCACTCTGCTATTAACTGACCGTATAATTTGTTATTTCCATTCAATAATTTTTTATAAGCACAAAGATAAATAATATCCAATTCTGCATGTCCATACTGAAATAAAGATAGAGAAAACTTTGTAACACACTAGAATTTAGATTATACACTCGCATTAAATTATCAAAACTGTAAAGATAAGTAAATGCCTTATATATAGCTGTTCTTACCACAAGGGATCTGCAAGTTATCCTTGACAACTACATATATGTATATATAATTTCTTCCTGTACTTTTGTTGATGGCATTTGTTGTTATGTCTTTTCTGGAATGTTCAGAGTAAATACAAAAAAATTCGATTAAACTCACCTGGCAACAAGTTAGGAGGAAGGCTTATAATTAATTTACCCATTTCTCCGTTTCTGAGTGTGTAAGTCACAATCTGATACTTGTAATATAAAACTGATTTAAGACAGACCTTTCATTAACAAGTACATAAATTACTTTTAAAGCTGCACTTACACATATCAAATGACATTAAAACAGCTTCTAGCTGCTAAAGACCAAAAATGAAAAACGGGTTTGTCAAATTGATTTCAATGTAATATTACTGGTTGCTATAGTTATAAAATTGAAGTTCTTCTGTCACGAAGTTACCTAGCAAAGTAAGAAATACTGCTGACGAAATTAACTGATGCAAATTATAGTGAACATCTTTACAGCAAATGAAACTTAGAAATATCATCGGCCATGGAAACCATTATATAGCAGCAAAAAATAAATAAATAAAAGTCCTTAACAACAAGTAAACATTGGACACCTTTTTCCGATAAACAAAATCAGCGAAATTCTTAATACAACTAAAGATAAAATTGATTTAATGGGAAAATTTGGCATATATAAAATATTATGTGAATGTAAAAAAGTTTATATAAGACAAACTAGAATGAATTTAACATTCAGACTGAATGAATATAAAAGAAATGTTAAAAATAATAATATTTCACCTTTAGCAGAACATGGTAGTGAAACTAATCACACAATTCAATGGGAAAAAATTGGTATTTTAGCACAACCTGAAAATTTGATTGGTATGAATATACGTGAATCTATTGAGATAATTAAATGTAGAAAAAAGTAAATTTAAATTATTGAATAAGGATAATGGATTGGATGGAAATGTTGTCAGCAGATGGCGTGAAATTCTTTAAATATCTAAATTGGTGTTTTGATAAATGTATAAATAAGTGTTATTTTTTGCAAAACATTACAGTCCTGATGAGTGTATACCATAGGTATACATCGAAACATGTAGAGTGTATGAGATTGTTTTCCAGTTTCATCGGGGTTTTTACCATTTTTATCCTGTACAGTAAGTTATTGTATTTTAGTAATTTAAAGACAGGAAACAATCTCATTTTTATAGAATTGTGTATAAATTAATCGTTGTTTTTTGAAAATTGGGAGTTTTTAAGATAGTTTTGTTTCTTCATAACATTTTAGCAAACCGAGAAACAGAGTTGAAATTATAATTTCACTTTTGGCGTCAGCTAGTACTAACATATAAATGAATAAGAACTATATGAGCTGTAAATATCACTACTTTATACGAACACCACACGCAGTTATTTCGTTCATTCAGTATTAAGCTGGGCTCGTCTTATTGAAACGTTTTATAGTATAAAATTGGTCAAGAAGACTGTTTGAGAAGAAAACAGAAGTTCACATTTCATCCAAACCACCTTCACCAAGACCTATAATGTAGGTAAAAGAGGATGATGTATTGTATAGAAGTGACAGACAACTTCATCTTATAAAACTTTCCTGTTTACTTCAATATAATATATCATACTCTTTCCCCCTATGTAAACCTGACGAAGACTTTTTTTAAAAAATATTGACAACACCTTTTCTCACGTTTTCAATTTCAGCCATTTTTTCGAGTGTTTCATCTGATATTGATTCTCCTTGTAACTCATATCAATAAAGAATGGTTGAGCTTATGTTAATACGCATTTTGTAAGTTGCCTCTTATCTGTAGAAGGCTATAATACTTTTAATGTCTGACTCAAACATTAAGTATACATGAGTCTGATGGAGAATCTAGTTAGCTAAGTTTATTCAATGTCATTTTGATAATTTTAAATTGAAGTTTCTAGTAAGACAAATTTAAGCTAATATAGGGTGACATTAAGCCAGTGTCTCTTGTAGTATTCTAGCTTTAAAGTGTCATGCTTGTAGCATGCTAACGTTAAAATGATGTGTCTTTTCGTAAAGATAGAACCAACATGCTTCTAATAGGTTAAATCTCAATTTATCTTTTGCCTATAATAGGTTAGCTTTAATCAGATTTAGTTCCTAATAAACTTGTAATAATTGAATTGACATATGACAAATGAAATTTAGGACGTCAGTATCTAGGTTATGTTTGATTACTTCTGCTATTTCGAGTTTCTAGGAGCTCTTTATTATTTTGAAAAGAAGGACAATAATTAGAAATAAAGTTAAATTCAACACACATCCTACTCCAGATTTATATTTTTGGTTTCATAATGCACATATATTTGACATAAAAGACACGTGACTAATCACAAATACACACAAAATATATATTTATAACTTAACTTAACTCTTACTTTGGTGATGACTCCACACTATGGGTCAAATCGTTGTAATTATTTGGGTCAATACGTTGTAACTGTTAAAATAATAACTTGCCTACTGTAAAAGTTGCTGTTATTATACTTTTGAATTAATTATTCAGTCAGTAAGCCCATTACTACATATTAACAAAATATTAACCATGCGGTTTCTTACATTTTGAGCACACTTGATATGACAAATTATTTCACTAAAACTGCCCGTGGGTCGTTATATAGACATTAATTAATTGAATATTTCATTTTTAAATTTCCAGGCGTTTCTGTGAAAACTGAATCAATGAATCGGTAAACCCCTTTGTTATAAGTTAACTACTGATAACTTTATTTCTTATCCCAGAGTTGGAATCCATCTGAAACTGTTAGGAAGATAATGAAATGCATTTACAAAAGGAAATAACTTGTTCATAAATCAAATAAAATATATTGTGGTGTTAATTTAGAAACTTTAATTCAGTCAGATTTAATTCCATGATATGTGGAGTATAAAAAGTTGTTCCAATGTGAAATTCAGATGGAAATTAGAGGAGCTGATTTCTTTTTCATCTTTTTTTTGTTGTTGTTTTTAAGAAACTTCTGGGTAATTTATTTGCGCTGCCATTTGAAATGTTTGCTTTGAATGTCACTGGATTATTTACTTGGATTTTCTGCGTTACTTAACGTTAGATTTCGTTACTTGCATAAATTTAACATTGTAATTTAGACAGAAGACAAAACTGAAATTCTACAAAACATTAATCCACAACGATATTGAAAGAAATCCTGATGACGAGGCAGCTTAGTGTTTAATGACTACCTAGATCTTCTCATTTGCTATGCATATTACAATACAGCTTTCAGAAAGCACTTCATTTTTCTATTTGACAGTGGTGTCAAAATGCATTTAGCATTACCAGTATAGTCACTCAACGACTTAAGTAACCAAAGTTGTGAAAAGGTAGAAATAGCCTTCCAAAAAATGTTTCAAAATATTTTCATTCTGCTTTATTCTGTTACTCTTATTGTTTCGCTCTTAATATGACAGTCTGTTATATGTAACTTGGTATCTTGTGTGAAACATTGTATATTTCTTAGATATCACTAATATAAATTGTTGTTGTTTCTGGGATGTTTGTGTTAAGCAATAGTAAAGAAGTATAATTTGTGTTTCAATAAATATACTGTCTGCTAGGGATAAGTTGCTTAAATATCATTAATATGAATGGTTGTTGTCTGTGGGAAATATGTGTAATGCAACAGTAAAGAAATATTATTTATGTTTCTAAGAATATACTGTCTGCTAGGGATAAGTTGCTTAAATATCATTAATATGAATGGTTGTTATCTGTGGGAAATATGTGTAATGCAACAGTAAAGAAATATTATTTATGTTTCTAAGAATATACTGTCTGCTAGGGGTAAATTAAGAGTTATTTAATCCCTATATACAAAGTGAAAAGCAGCAAGCTTTATTGCTACTTAGATTTATAAACTCTCATTTTTAATTACGTTACATACATCTATATCTGAGTGTGTATTTCTCGTGCAAGTTTTTCATTAAGGCATTTTCTGATTATGAATGATAAAAGTACTGTGACGAGAGATGTATATATTTTACGTAGTAGAAACTCAAACAGTTTATTTTTGTCTCCCTAAGAACCAGTTACGGATTCAAAAGATGTTTTTATCTTCTTGAGTGGAATAAGAACACATCATTAATATTTTATATTCGTCTTCCTTGAGGCGTATTCTAAATTATCTGATGTATTGCGAGTTTTAAGCTCACATTTTATTAAAAAAAAACACTAACACTAACAACAAAACAAATTAGATACAATATGACTATATATATATTTCAAATCTTTCATAATCAGATAAGTATCAGAAAACTCGAGTAAGCAGCTAAAGGTTAACATTTGACGAAAATTCCGACTGAGTGAACAGCGCATCAGTCTTATATTAAGAAAACAGCGAATCGAATCCCGACTTCTAATACCACATACAATCCCTTTGAAATCTTCCTTGATGCCAGCAAATAAGGAGCCGAAATGTAGAATGTAAAACAGTTTGTAGCTGGTATAAAAAAAAACAATGAATGTGTAATAAGCACTCGAAACGCATAATATAAAATAATTAGTATGTTATATAAAAAAACAATGAAGGAGAACAAAACTTATATTATGCACATGTTATGTATTTATGAAAACTAATTAACGTACTTATGTTAAAACAGGAACACAAACGTAGTCCTTCAAACGTGGCACTTTATAATTATTTCCGTATCTTAGAATCGAAGGTAGAGTTAGCAGAACACGCATACTCCCACGTTTCTTGAGTGCTTTTAGACCAAAAAACTCGTTGGATGCGTTAGCATAGAATCGCTTGTTTCATATTTTTTACTTAAGCTAACAAAACACGTACATGACTACACGCATTCAGAAATAATGAATAAGATCACATACGTATAGATTTAGTAGCGAAAACGATGCCAGGTAAAATAAGGATTTTCTGCTCTGCTTTTAGTTCTGGTTAATCTCCAATGTGTGTTTTTGTTATATTTAAGTGAAACATACAGGAAATTTGAAGATGTTACAGCTGAATTTGGATCTACAATTCTTAATATCTTATTGTCCGAAACGTTTGGTTATAGAATTATAGTGTGAGAAACACTTTATTCAGTATTGAACAAGTTATGTAAAAAAATACAATACTTACGTAAAAATTAAAAATAAAGCCATTATTCTTACGGGAACAAAAGGAACATTATATTTACGTCGAAAATAATGTATGACAGCAGAGGGATTTCTTACACTCACGTTGTACTGTCTTCTAATAAAATAAGGCCACTCGTAGTACTGACACCAGAATTGGTTAAAATTCCCGCACTTTATGTTAAACTATATGTTAAATTAGCAAAGACTCAATGAAAAAAATGTTTTGAGTTGTAAGAGGTCGCGAAATACTTGTACGTTAGACTATGGCACTGTATTTTCTTTGTGTATGTAATATAACACTATTACTGGAGATAGTATTGATATATTGAAAGGCAATGTATATATTTATTTGATTTTTCCCATTTTAGTAAGAAATGTCGGCCATTTAACCATATTTAACCCTAAAATTTGATCTAATCCTCAAGTTACTTTGTTCTTATTATACTTAGGTTGTCACCCTTTAACAAGGAAGTTAAAAAAGTTTACTATCTTAAATCGTACGTATGTATCTAATCCTAAGGTTGTTTGTTCTTATATGATCCAGTTTTTCACTTTTCAGCTAGGAAAATATATTGTTTCATCATTTTCAACCTTTAATATTTATCTAATTTTTAGGTATTTGTTATTTACATTTACGTTACTTAGTTTGCAACTCTTTAGCCATCTTTCACCATCTTTTCATACTTATGCATTTATCTAACTCATGAGTTTAACAGTTCCATTTAACAGTACTCATCAGCGAAAATGAGATAATTCATGATGTTGAAGTTTACATTATTATTTAATAATAGACATATTTCACTAATGTTGCCATTTTACCCCATGGAGCTGAATGGATTCATCATCTTCAATCTCATATATTAATCTAATAATAATCTCAAGTTGTTGACTGACACTTGACTCAGGCTTTTTATCTTCAGCTTATGTGCTTATCTTAATCTATAGTTATTTGACACAGTCTCACGCATTCTTCAATAATATGCATAGACGTATCCCTGTCACAACTATTTTGCATTTGTATGCGTGTTGCCGTTTCTGTCGATTTGCCTCCTTAAAGCTTGTTTAATAAGAGTGTAATAAATTAAAAACAACGATTTATAAGAATAATGATATTTTTGTATGATTTCTATGATAAATATTATTGTTCTTACACATCGTTCTTCGTTGATTTGCTACTGTATTAACATAATGTGTTTCCCTGCCCAAGTTTAAACGCTAGCAATGGGCCATAAAATAAATTTAATGACTAAGCTTTGAATAAAGCACCATGAGAATTTAGAATATTTACGTTTCTAACTAAGCCTAAAGTTATCTAAAATATTTGCGAGTTTTATTCAAATCACCTGTTGTTGTTTTTTGCATTCTCGACGTATTAAAAAAATGATTGAAAATATCCTAGGTGGAAATTCAACTACACCAAAAATCGCTTGAACTTATAAAAAGTGTAACCCTTGAAGAATGGAATCACAAAACCAACTGGTTTATATCAATCAACAGAGCAGACAAGAAAAGGACCAATCATAAGAAAAAGCTTGAGAAGTTGAACGAAAACCGGAAAGAAGAGGTGAACAACCTTCCTTACCTGTTTTAAATTTTTTGAACAAACAATTACGTTATGATCAGATATCTAAACTAAATTCAGGTTTAAACTTTGCTTGTGAAACCCAGATCTGTGCCAAATGATTGCTACTACTGAATCTAACATTAATATATAAAACTTGAACTTCACTGAAGCATAGAAAATCAGAATAGATGCACATTCTTACTGTTTGATATATAACGATAAAAAAAACTAAAAACAAACATAGACAGCAATGAGATCAATGTTTTAAATGAGATAAATTCAAACTATGGTATTTATATAATGAGAATTCATTTTGATGGCTCTACTGTAGTTGTTAACAAAACACGTTGCAGAGAATGGGTTTACCACCCACTAAACGATGGATCATATAATTTACTCAAAGCAGACCCTACCGGAGAATGGGTTAACCACCCACTAAACGACGGATCATATAATTTACTCAAAGCAGACGCTACCGGTAAAGTTCTTTTTAATACTAAAAACTCATAAAGAAAGTCCTATTCTAACTACAACCCCAAAAAAGTGTCTTAAAGTTATCCATTATCATTTCCCCCGTTTTTTCGCTCTTCTTAAAATTCACAAAAATAACATTCCTTATAGATCTGTTGCGTCCAGCATAAGCTCACGTGTACAATCTGTCGCTAAATTATTAGCAAAATATTAAACTCTTTATCAGGGAATAACCCCTTTATCTCAAAAACTCGCTATATTTATGATTATGATTAAGAACTCTAGGTTTTGTCAATAAAGATAGTATTTTTCAACATAAAATCCATCTTGACTTCACTACCTGTCGAACTAGCTCTAATCTGTTTCAAAACTAAATTATAAAAAGCCAATCTAAAGATATAAGTCGTCTAATTAAATTAATAGTACGTGGTGTAAGTAATATGTACCTTACCTATGTTGATCAGTCTTATGAACAAAACCTGGCTTAGCTATTGGATCTAAGACCTCCCAATTTTCGTCTTCTTAGTGATCTCTACGTATCCGTTTTCGAAGACAAATGTTTTTTGGAATTGAATTTATACATTAGAAAACGAGAAGTATTGTTTCATAGAATAAATTGATGATATCTTTAATGTACGACGACATGGAATTCTTAAATGTCATAATTTTCACTTATGAAGTTTAATCTAAAAGTTGTCTCCTCTTTATGAATTCAACGTTCCCATGCCACCGTACAAACGATCAAACTATCACATGTTACAAATAATGTCCACCTACTTTACATTAGTAAAACAAGCTATGTTTTTATTAGAAAAAGAGGCGCTACAAATGGAGCTGAATTACTTAAAGATTTGTTTATTTGTTGTTAAGTGGTAAGCTACACAATGGGATATCGGTGCTTTCCTCACCACGACTATTGAAACCTAGTTTTCATCGTTATAAGCCATCTGACTTAACGCTGAGCTATTGGGCGATATCGGTTAAAGAATGTAACGCTCATATATATATAGAAGGTTTAAACCTAATATCATAGATATAGCTTTAGTAAACTTTATGACCTTAAATCTTTCTACGATAATTCCTGTCTTTCCGTTACCAGTAACAAAAAATATTAGAAATTCCTTTGATTTCCCGTTTATTTGGTATCTAAAAATCTGGTTATAAATCATATTTAAATCTTCAACAAGATAAGCGTCTTATTACCTAACTCAAAACATATACAAGAGAAAGAACAAAGACAAGGTGGAAATGGTATTTCATATAAATATAGTACGTTTTCAACAATAGAGACCACTTGGCTTACAAATCGGTGTTTGTTATCTTTCTGTAATATTTTCACTTTAAAAACCGCTACTATACGCTCTTTATCGCTAAACTCACAATCCATAGTCTAGACCTAAATAATAACTTTTCGACGCATATTTATACTCTAACATACGTCTAGAACATTCCATGAAATACTAGATATTCTGATACAATAATACTCAATTAAAACAACGAGGAAAAATTCAGAAAGTTTTAGTAACGTGACGCACCAATATGACAATCGCTCACTCATGATAATTGAATGTACTCCTTGAACAAGGTATGATTCGTAAAGAATTACCTAAACAAACTTGCCATAAACTTTCGCTTCTAAAAAATAACTAAATATGACAGCCCTGTTATATACACTATTCAAATCACAACGCTCGCATTTAAACTTAAACTGAAACAGTCGTATATATTTAACAGCTACAAGTGGTTTTGAGCACAAGCAAGCTCCGCCATGTCACGAAATATAACTATAAAGTGATTGTAGATTTGAGATTTAAGAAGTTTTGTAGGTTTTTATTTTCGTACAAGAAAGGAGCTGAGAATCGTACTAATTATAAACCCATTTGGAAATTACCCCCTATATACGAGTAAAGAGTCTGGCTCACAAGACTGCAGAATATACGATATATAAGCTGGACCTTCGACACTTCTTACTGAACAGAATGAAGCGCTTACATGAAACTGATTACAGCGATATGCGAATGTCTTTTTGACGATTAAATAAAAGGGTTGGCAAATGACGATCAAGTTACAGTATTACGTAGCTTTGCTGCTCTATTAGCTAATATAGCCTTTGATATGCAATCAGAATAGCTATCTTGTGCTGTATTATGCATATATACATGATATAATATTTCGTCTATATATAGATGAGTACAACAACAATCTTTACAATAGATTTTATGTATCATATAAACAACAATGTTATGTTAAAGCTATACACTGGTCACCTCCTTAAAATTGTTATATATTTTTTTCTTTTTCAGACACCGCTAATGACACAATCCAGTCACCATCTCTGTAATTTTTTTCTAAGCTTGGTTATGTAGGCTGTTGATGTTTTGAAGGCTTCCATTGAACATCCACCATCTTGTAAAACTGATATTATTGTCAACAGTGCCTTTCAATCATGTATAACTAAAAAAACAAAAAAAACACATTCCTCATCAAATTCTTCGTGCCATTTTGTTTTAGGAGAACAAGGCTTGGTATTTCGTGGCAATACCGAAGATGTCAATTCTTCCAAAACTCCTGGCAATTCTCCGGTCTTGATGAAACATTATGCTGAACATGATGAACTACTGATAACTCATTTGTATCATCTCAAGGCAAAAAAATCTACATATTTATCTTCCCCCTTACAAATTGACATCGTCAACATCATAGGATATGATGTAATTCGAGTAAAAATTATTGATGAAGTAAAAAAAGTCTTGATTCTACTTTGTTCCTGCTGATGAAGTATCTTCTCGCAGTGTGGAACATTTACCAATATGTTTCCGCTTTGTAGATGACAACTGTGAAATTAGGGAAGAGTTTATTGGCTACAGAGGGTCAGAGTAACATATATTACATGTGAAATTTCAAAGATATTAACTGATGTTGGATTATCTCTAAATGAACTGCGTGAACAAGTATATGATGGAGCATCCACTATAGCTGGCGAAAGATTTGATGTCCAAAAACTAATTTGAGATATTCAGAACAAGGCCTTGTACACTCATTGCATGGGTCACACACTTAATATTCATATTATAAATTCATGTTCAGTTCCAGAAATACGAAATTGTATCGATCAAAATAAAGAATTAACTATTTGTATTAAATCCTCACCTAAATGTGGGGAACTGTTAAAGACAATCTAACAAAAGAACATCTAGCATGGAACAGCTTCCACTACTCAATGTGTGCATTACACGCTGGGTTGAGAATATTGAAGGTTGGGAAAAGTTCTGTTTATGTCATCTATTCTTACTTCACATGTGTGAGGTTATTGTGTATGGAGAGGATATTTTTGAAATATTTAATGACAATTGTGCTGCTGAAGATAAGAAAAATGTTTTGGCTTATCTAAAGCTACTGGAATCCTTTGAATTTATTTTTTGCTTAACAGCTTTACAACATTCCCTTTTCTATTTGAAAGAAGCTTCTGTAAATTTGCAAGGTCTATTGTTTCTGGTGTTTTATTAATAGAACAATCCTGATTTCGCTAAGAGTGAACGTAGATGATTATTCACATCGTATCTTCAAGCACAGTATTAACATTGCAAACAAATCTAATATTAATGTTAAAATGCTACGAATTAGTCAGTGACAAGTCCAACGTACAAATGCTGAATAAATGGGGGAGTGCTTTAAGGAAATAGTAACCATTCATTTTCTTGACCACACTATTAGTAATCTTTCCTCCATATTTGATGCACATGTAGAACAAGTTCAGAAACTTATGCCTTCAAATTTAACATTCTGCCGCTAAGTTCATGTTCATGTGAACTTTTGGCATCTGCTCTTCGCCAGTTAAATAATTACCTGAGGTGTACACAAACCGAAGAAAGACTAAGTGCTCTAGCTTTAATACAGAATCATTATGACACTGTTATCAACTTTGAAACTGTATGTAAGTTATTTATGGAAAATCACCCCAGAAGAATGAAGCATGCTAACATGTTATTTCAGTAGTGCATACATGTACATATATAATAGCTAATGATTGAAACAGCTTATATACTATTGTTGTACAGAGTTGTTTAAATTAGCAATATAATTTAACAATTAATAACTACTCTGCATGTAGATTGTACGTACTTTACTTTATAAAACATACATATCTATGCTAATTTAAGTCTAGCTCCCTATGCAGTGTTACAACAGAATGATGATTTGTTCACTTTTCATTGGACTTTGTGGATTTTATGTGAACAGCCATGTCTTAGCTATATTGCAAAATGGCTTCCAAATGTAATTTCATAGCATATTTTTATACAAATGTTCTGTGTGGCATTCCCTCAGACCCCCATAGCATCATCAAAACATGTGTTGGCTTTTCATCTCATAAATTAGAGCCCCTCTTTCAAACATTCTGCTACGGACCTGAGGATATTGTGTTTACCTACACAAGTACGTAGTCAGATGTAAAGAATAAATGCATGGGTGTAGCCGAGAGGAAGGCGTACAACCAACCCATTATCTAAGAAGTCTAAAACATCCTTTATCTTCTGATTTTATCAAAAATAAGCGATAGCTATCATGTAAAACACATACATTCTTTGTTTAGAAGAAAATGTCCACTGTGACGGATTTATTATTATATATTTATTTTAATGTCCATGTTTTCTTTAATTAAATGTATATTTACAAGAGTATCTAACTTATAGTTCTAGATTTGTATTGCAAAACTCCAGCCTATTCTCAAAAGTTGTAAAAGATTCTCGAGAGTAAGAATCAACAATATATGTGTGTACATAAACACTTGTGTTAGCGTCAGTATTGTTACGTAAAACTGAAATTTCGAGAAAGCCTTCACACGCCTATAAATATAACCAACGCGACGCGCCAAAAAAAAGTAGTATCTGTTAGTAGTTTGCTATAGTCAGTGTGCTATAAACTTCGAAAGCTATAACTGTGAGTGTTATAACGCTTATCAATCATAAAACTTCAGATATTTGACCAGGAGCATTACAAAGTTCGAACATTACAAATCATTTAACTTCAGTGGATTCTCACTGGACATTAGTACTTTTACGAAAATATTGTATAACTTCATCGTAGAAAACTCGGCGTGTGTGGCTGGTGAATAACGAAGGACAAAGCTAGCTAGCACCCTCGATAAGATATCAAGGAAGTTCCAGACTAGAGAAAAGACTTTATATTGCTTGTAAGTTTATAAATGTTTTGTATATAAATCATTGTGTGTAATAACTATTTGTTATAGTTCTTATTGTAAATCGTATTGCTGTTTGTATATTAAAACATATTTGTGTTAAAAAAGAAAACTGTGTGTATCAATCTCGTTAGCAAATATGATAAACTGACTATATATCAGCTTTTACTTAACTGTTAAATCCAAAGTACAATTTAACTACTAAATTGAAGGTATCATTTAACTTAATTCAGACCTTTCGGAATTGTAATACGTAACAAGACCCACACGCCTACTCTGTGATTTGCTCATATTCTTCTTTGTAATCCTTTTGTAGATTTACAATGCTAATAACATAAATTTATCCATCTTATACTTTTCTGCATATATGTTTGTGCATTCATGTAATTATTTTTGGTATGATGAGACGAAACATGACGAAACAATTATTATATTTTCTGTTTCTAATAGAGTGAAAAAGTCAATCACAATACATAAATCTTTAGTCGTTCTGATTCATATTGTGATTTGGACATCAAATTGTCTTATTGTTTTTTACAAAACATAACGTGCTAAAAAGGAATTAAAGAAATTACCACTTTAATTTTTAAGTAAAACACTACAAAACCGAAGACTGAAAATAAAAACATAAAGGTAATATTAAATATTTGGATAACAAATTACATACCTGAGAAAAATTGCTTGATTACAGATATCCCGAAAAAGAGTGATTAACTATGTTGTTCTTGTATTGTATGAAATTTCCAGCAACCTCGTTATGACTTATAAGCTATGTTTTATTAACTATAAATCAGAAAGTTGTTGTTTGTGCTGTTGGGTATTTGACGTAAAGGTATGCAAAAGGCGATCTAAGTTCTGTCAACCGCGGGGAATAGAACATAGGATTTTAGAGTAAACTTACCGCTGACCCACCGATAACTTATATAAGGTATTCATTTAAAACCAGGTGTATTTACTTAAAAGGTGATTATTTAAATCAGACGTGTATGTATACGAATACAGGTGCTTATTTTTTTTCAAACATACATATATATTTAAACCAGGTTTGCTGATATAAATAAGGACTGCCAACTTGAACACCTGATGTTAATCATGCTATGTGTTTTATTTCAATCAGTAGCTCTTATTTAACAAATGATGTTTGCTTACCCCGAGCAATGTTAGTTCATTTGGTATGCTTACTTAAACGAGGCAGGCTTATTTATATAAAAGAAGCAGGCGTGCGTTTTAAACCAGACTTATGTTTTTTTTTTTTAAATAGTCTTTTTGTTTCAATTAGGCATGCATGTTTCAGTAAAATACCTTAATTCTCGAGTTATTAACTCATATTTGGTCCAGTTTTCCAATCTTCAGCTTGTGTGTTTGTTTAATTCTCGAGTTATTTACTCATATTTGATCCAGTTTTCCAATCTTCAGCTTGCGATTTTATTTAAATCTTGGGTTATTTACTCATAGTTGATCCAGTTTTCCAATCTTCAGCTTGTGTGTTTGTTTAAATCTCGAGTTATTAACTCATATTTGATCCAGTTTTCCAATCTTTAGCTTGCGAGTTTATTTAATTCTCGGGTTATTTATTCATAGTTGATCCAGTTTTCAAATCTTCAGCTTGCGTGTTTATTTTATTCTCGACTTATTTACTCATATTTAACTCAATCTGACCCATTCTTCATCTTCAACTTTACAAAGTTTGAAATTATTTGTTGAAAACACAAGAAAAGTATATATAAGACGTGATAATGCCACAATTATTTGCTTTTCTATTTAAGGATGCCACTTTACCGCATGGAAAATAAAATAATTCATAATTTTCAATCTTACGTATTAAGCTACTTCTAGTTATTTACTCATAGTTGACGCAGGTTTCTAATCTTAAGCTTACAATTTTATCTGATTCTAGATTTATTTGTTGGTAGATTTCTTGCTGAAACCGGCACACTTATATAAATAAAGGGGGTGCTTATTCAAACCAGATGTGTTTTTTGACAAAGAGGGTAATTATTTAAACTAGATGTGATTACTTAAGTAAAGAAGCGTGCATATTTAAAGAAGGTGTACCTATTTATATAAAACGTGGTTACTTAAATCAGAGGTGCAGGGGAAATTATAATGTTTGGAGTAAATATAAAAAAATTCAAAATATTCTCTATACAGTTATAAATGATATAATTCCATAATGCCATATAGGAAAAGACATTACTTGCATCTGATGTTCTTGTGATTGCAACTTTACCCTAATCCTGGAACAGCTCTTCTAAAGTTGATGTTAAGAATTTATTTTTGAATGTATTTTTGTAAATTTTTAAATTATAAAGACACAAGATACGAGGATTATTTTGTAACTTCAAAAAAAAAGAACTCTTAAAAAGTCACATGATTGCTCATTTTGTTTCTTCTGTATGATTTGATAAACTATTTTTCAAATCTTGTTAATATTCAAAGTATATTTCAGAGTGTGAACACTCAGTTTTGAACAGTCATTTTTAATGATTCACGGTTTCTGTTTTGAGCTATAATTAACGTTTCATTAAATTATTTAATTATATTAAAATTTATTGCTCTCTGTTAAGCTCAAATAAATTGAAACTAATTCTTTAGTAAGGAATACTATAGGTATCTGAGAACATTTCTGGAATTTCTCAAATCTAAACCATTTTGGTTTTGAGGAGATTCTTGCTACATTTGGAGTGAGTGAATTTACATGTATGTATGCAATTGTGGTTCCCATATGTCATACATCTGAGGTTAGTACGATTATTTTTATCTGAATGTTAATCAGAACTATGAAACTATACACTCCAATTTTTGTTCTTCGTACTAGGATGCGAAATAGTGAGCTAATATGACCTCTTCATTATTAGTTTAATAGCAACTGGATGGCTTAGTTATGGATCACAACTCTACCAATAATTATTGTAAACTACAATTTTGTAACAGACTTATAGTTTGTAGATGATGGCTAAAAATATATATTTAATTGTTTATCTTGGTGTCTGTTGCTACTGGCAACTTTTCAATGAAACATACTTTGTTTCAATTTCAATCTGATGTTGAATTATTTTAAGATAAAGTTATATATATATTAATTAAGTTATTCTGTAGTCTTTCAAACAATGATTCTGCAGTTTTCTATTTTATACAGTCAAGCCTAATTGCTTTAGACATGTGTTTTATTTGTTAATGAAATTATACATAACACTGGAAAGCAGTGAATAATTGCTACCTTGTTACATCATTATTTAGTCATTTTCCTTTTGTAGCTTAGCATTCTTAATCTATATAGGAAAATACTGAAATAATTTTAATGAAATAAGCATAATAATAAAGTAGGAAACATTTTATTCCGTATAACTATAGTAGTGACTTGGAAAAGTTAAAAGAAGGGGTAAAGTTTAATGATGTTTCGCACGCGTTGGGCAACATATATCCTAAAATATTGAGACTTAAAGTTCTTATCTAATAATAAAAAATATTAAAAACAATAAAGATATATTACCTTTTCTGAAGTTTAGGAACTAAACTATACCAGTATAAAGCTACAGAATAGTTTCTTTGCCCAAACCAAAACATTTACTATTTTACCGCATCACTTTCATGAGATTATCATACGTTTTTACTTCTCCGTGTTTAGTATAATGGATCGATCACAGAAGTAGTTTCTCATCTATGTTGGAAGGTTAAATATAATAACGTTTATTAAAGTTGTATTCAAGACCATATTCTGTGGTTAATATGGGTAGAAACTTCTAATTTTTCAATGAAAACAACCAAATAATTTAACTCTTAATATACCTAAATTACATGAAATCTGCAAACAACAGTTTCTTCCAACGTACTAGAACAAGACTTCTTTCAGATGTAATATCGCCATACTTTTATATTTGATATAAATGTCTGATGATAATCTACTTTAATATTACGAACGTGAAGTTATTCGGAATCTTGTATCTTTAGGCTACTCCTGAGACACACGTCATCATTTAGAAAGTTTAGAGATATTAGTTCAATAGTCGAATTATCAATTTTTAGCCTCATACATTAAAGTTATATCCACAACAATATGCCCCACGTGTTCTGTTACACTTGTTGAGAAAAAAAAAGTTTGTTTTTTTTTTCTTACTTAGCAAACACGAAAACTTGAGGGACTAATCTTGTTCAAGGCAAGGTTCCGTTCGTGTCACAATTAGGCTACTGACATTTTCCGGAGGAGTTCCATGTGCCATGTTACTGATAAGAGACTTTTGTGGAGTCTCATAATGTCTCTGTCGATATTTCCGAGCTGCTACAGAAACGAAACAAATGATGATTACCATCCCCGATATGATTCCAAGAACAACAGCAATCGCAACGTTGCTTGTTGTTTGAATTCCTTGCATGATAAAGTTTGCATCTTGGGTTTTTACGTGAGTACAAGATAATTTGAGATTCTCTCCTTCATCGTCTTTGACAGCAATACAAATTTTGTATGTGGTTTCAGGCTGAAGGTTATTAATGGTATAAGATCGAAAAATATAACTGACAGTAACTGTCTCATACCTGTCAGTTTTCTCACCCTCGATGCGATAGAGCAAGTCGTATTCTGGATAAGTATTTCTTGCTGTGCCGTTCCAAACGACAGTAACAAAAGTGGAGGATACTCTCTGAGGAAAGATGTTAATGTCAATACTATCTACAAGGAGACGTATAGCACCGACGGCTTGGCCAAGCACATTTTCGGCAACACACGAATACACTCCTGAGTCATTAGGCTTCAAGTGGAAAATCACAAAGCTTTCGGGCTGTTTCATTTGAATGTGAATATCATTTGTAGTGTCATTTAGCATTTTACCTGATGGTAAAACCCAGTAAACAGATGGCGAAGGATTTCCAAAAGCTCTACATTCAAAGATGTGAAATTCTCCTATGGTCTTCTCAACTGTTTGATTCACTGGCCCAACAAGGACGGGTGCACATTGAACTGGCATATTTCCTAGATCTAAGTCTTGTAGGCGTGTATTACTGACTTCTTCTGGCTGCTTACAAAGTAGGTTGTCTGATTCTATAAACACTACCGTGGAAGAATTATCAAGCGCCTCTTTAATCCATCGTAGATTACAGTCACAAAGCAATGGATTCCCACTCAAGCTTATTTGCACATTCGTTCTCTGTTTCACGATGTTCTGACTAATAGCAGAGATATTGTTATTGCTCAAGTTTAAAAAGCGAAGATTAGGTACTTTAATAAAAGCTTCCGGATCAATGAATTGTAGATGGTAATTATTCTGGAGATGGATGGATTCGAGAGATGGTAAATCCCAAAAAGCACCCTCATCGATCAGGGTTAACGATGTACTGTTTGAAACAGAAAGTTCCACAACGGACAAATTAACAAAGTCACGAGTGTAAAGTAGGGGTATGGGATTGGAATCGAGATTCAACAGCTTGAGCTTTTTCAGCGACTGGACGGGGGCTGACGGAACGTGCTGAATATAATTGTTACCCAAGAAAATACTCTTGAGTTTATGAAGACCAACAAAAGCGTTATCACTCATTCCACGGATTTGGTTGTTTGTTAGAGAAAGATTAAGTAGGTTAGCTAGTGATGAGAAAGTGCCACTACTTATATAGGAAATTTCATTGTGATCTATTTCTAGAATTTCCAGATTAATCATATCAAGAAACCATTCTGGTGCTATTGAGTGAATCTGGTTATTTTTCAAATTTAAGTATCGTAATATTTTCATTCCCTCAAATACCCGTTCATCGATAAATTTTAGATTTCCGTTAGCAATAGTAAGCCTTTCCAGCCTATGAATACCACGAAAAACACCATTGAAAAGAGTTTTAAATTTGTTATTGGACAGATCCAAAACTTTCAGCCGTGAAAAATTTTGGAAAATGGTTCCTCTACCAAGACGTTTGATGTTATTATTTGACAAGTCAAGCTCCATCAATTGTGGTAGTTCTGGGAGTTTGTTGAACAGATCAAGGAATCGATTTCCGGACAAAAACAGCGACTGTGTCTTTGAGGGAATTCCAAGAGGGGCATTTTTAAGATTCTGGTAAGAACAGTTAACTGTTAGCACCTTGGCTTTGAGGCCACTGGAGAAACGTTGACTACAGTTACACCTATCTGGACACAAACTACCCAATGTCTTTAATGCCACTACTTTCCACATGAACACGAAAATGAAAATTTGAACAAGAAGATGCATTAAATATCCCTTTACGCTTGCCATGGTAGTAACTATTCAAAGTGATGATCCTTTTAGTGTAATGATGAAACAACCTTGCCACCTTTCTTTGAACACCATTTTCGTCGCATTTTGGCGACTGCCCTGTAAGTAGAAAAGTAGTACCAATAGTAATTGTACAGAAAATCTAATAACGTATATCTTATATAGCAGTAATAGAAGAAAACTTATATACCTATTCTTCCGACATGCATCAAAATAATATTACATTTTTATAAAACGAAGTTAGCTGCAGATTTGTTTTAGACATATTGATTTTCTAATATTTCACTGACTTTCTATGTTGCAACCGTAACTGTTAACCTTTGCATATATAACTGTCGTTTCATAGAATCTTTTGTTTCTGATCTTCTAACTCCACCGATGAGATATGGTTTTGAATAAGTAGCTTATTGAGCAGTAACTTGTGGTAAACAATAGACAAATCTCAAATTCTACCTTTTACTCTCTCTCTAATTTCGAGCTACAGTGAACTAATTAAGAGTAATGTGTGAAGAAACAAGAGGAAATACTCAATATCAGCGACACTTGAGATTCTTTTAGGCAGGATTAGAGTAAATTAATCTATGAGATCCTGGGCGTGGTCAAATGCATCAATCGAAATAGTTTACCCTCCGGAGTCCAAAACTGTAACTAGATTTCAAATCGGTCAAGAGATGACGGAGCTATGAGTTAAATGTTTGTACTTTAAAAAACTCCAAGCCTTTCTGTGGGACGCTAGGTCGTGGCTAAAAACCCAGAGCCATTCTATGAGCCGTTATGCCGTGGCTAAAAATCTGCAGTTAACTTGTTTTTATAACATTTTTGGGTCTGTTGGTTTCCAATATTTCGCTGGCTTTCGGCATTGAAACCGCAATTTATTTTTTTTTCTTAAGCTAGTTACATCTGAATCGAATCTAAAAATGAAATGTAACTTTTAGTGAAATAAATAAAAGCTATTTCGTAAATACATCATTTTAAACCTTATATGTAAAATAAGGGGATTTTACGATTCAAATAACTTTAATATATTTGTATGCTTTGTTAAACATGTTGTAACGACATAACACTTGTCACACATACTGTAATAATGCTAATCTATTCTTGAAGTATTTATAGTTATTGAAGACTTGTGAACTTAAACAACTTGACACACACACAGACACTTACGTGGAAATGTATACACAAATATACATATTTATTTACACCTGTACATATTCTCATGCAGCCCCCTAGTGAGTGAGCAGCAAATATCGGACTTACAACTCTAAAATCGTGGGCTCGATTACCCGTGGTGGACAGAGAGTAAATATCTCATTGTGCTAAAGAAAAACACAGAACGTAGAACATATACATGCAAATGGTTTAAAATACACATGTTCTTTGTAGAACAGCCTAAGTAAAAACTTATAATAAACAAAGTCATCTGTTGGATACCTTCGCTCGGCATTTTCTTTCTTAAAACACATTTCGTAGAATTACACGTACAATCACCATAGCGATCTTACGTGTATCCTAAATGACAAGTAATAGCTTCACGAGCTGATGACAACAACAGCCGAGTGAAAATTAAACAAAGTACGTCAGTACTTCATTTCGGTAGAGCACTGACAAATTACTGTAAATGCGATTTTATGTACAGAAAAGTATGTGTGTGTGTATATATATATACAATTTCAGGAAAACTAATACAGCTCAGTTTAAAAAGAAACAACAAAAAACTGTGAAGTATTAACAAACAACATTTCCAAACCTATGAAAAATAACAAGTATGATAAACAGCCGGCCAAACAAAAAAGGCAGATAAAAACAACAAGAAGTACGAAACAGTAGCACAGCGGCATGTCTGCGGACTTACAACGCTAGAAACCAGGTTTCGATACCAGTGGTGGGCAGACCACAGATAGCCCATTGTGTAGCTTTGTGCTTAACTTTAAAGAAACAAACAAAACAACGTGAGAAGTCACAAAGCATATCCTGGCTTGTGAGGTAAATATTAAAATAGGAACCACATAGTAGTAGAGGAACACCATCTATCAAATTTATCTTAATTGGTGGTTAAACAAATAATTAATATCAAGAATGATGTTAAAAACAAGCCACTGAGGATAAAAAGAAAAGTTATTTCCTGATTTTAACACTTTAACCTTCATAATGGTCTACATAAAAGTTAGTTAAACAGTAAACAAGTAACGAAGCACAGAAAAAACAAATTATGAAAATGTTAACGCTATTGATATCAAAATTGTACCATCTAAAACTCAATAATGTTATACCCACCCTCATCTCTCAACGATACATTGCTAACTCATTTAAAAGATTATAATGGAAAGTAAGGAAGA
The DNA here is from genome assembly GCF_000517525.1 of Limulus polyphemus. Classification (NCBI taxonomy): domain Eukaryota; kingdom Metazoa; phylum Arthropoda; class Merostomata; order Xiphosura; family Limulidae; genus Limulus; species Limulus polyphemus. The sequence goes on along the minus strand of NW_013666171.1, from coordinate 317,147 downwards.
ATGTATAATAATACATCAACCCCCAGTGCTGGAGAGGACTTTCGCCAAATACCAGGGTTTTAATCAGACCAATGGGATATGACAGACGTTATTAATTGTTGAGACGCCATTTATATTATCAAATTACATAAACAACAACTGTTTTGGTGTGAACTAGATTAAGTTGGTGAAGTTTTTAAGAAATTAAGTTGAATTTTTTACACTATATTTTCTAAGCAATTTAAAAACAGAATTATCGTAAGGATTGACAACACATTATTTATTTATTTATTTATTTTAACAACAATTCATCAAGTAAAACTTTACCGACTTAAATAAGTAACAACAGACGTTTTCGTCATACTTATAATTACCTAGTATCAGGTGGTTAATTTAACACTTTTAATGGCCAGATATTCATAATTAATAGCCTTATAGAGAGGAGATATTAAGCATTCGAAAATATATTATTCTTGGAAAGGCGAGATTAAATATGCATCGTTCGTTACTCTATTAATGTGTTTCGCTTGAAATTGTCATATTACATGTTCATATTTATTGTTGTATAAAATAAAATGGTTTTAAGTTATTATAAGTTCTAAATATCCAATTAACTGTGATAAAATTACACTTTTTTTAATTTGAAGGAACACCAGTATGAGGAGAAGAAGGTCTATAAATTATAAAACTAAATTAAAAATTATCTTTTTGCGTGAAATATTTTAACACATACTGTACTTGGAAAATTTAATATCGAAATTTAGAAAACGAGCTTCTTGAGTGGAAAGAGAATACATGTGATTCAATAGAGCATACAAAGGGAGGCACGGTACTGGCTCCAGCCAAGTTAGTTACATAGAATAACACTGCCGTGATTCTATGTAACAGGACAGACTATTGGCTAAATGCGGAGTATCGACACATCAATATCAAATGGACTGCGTTATTCTTATGCTTCTAAACAGACCTTACATCAGTTACTCTTGCATCACTTTAAAAACAGCGGCTTCATAACTGTTTTAGATCAAAAGAAATAGGTAGTGAGAAAGTGGTTTAGTGAGTAAAGATTAAGTATCTATGTTATAGTGTTATATGATAGTGTGAATTAAAATCTCATTTAGCGTAAAATGTTTTTAGTTTTAGACATTTTAAAATTATGTATGTATGACAGAAAAAAAAAGTAAAAGAGTGGTGTGTGTATATATATATATATATATATATATACGTGTGTATATAGTAAAAAATAATTAAAGTTTGAATAAATACAAGTTTTTGGGCTCTTAAACTTTGTAATAAAAGCAAAAGTAATGAACCTGATGAAAACATTTTACATGCACAAAACAGCCGTATTAGAAGAAAGTGGCTAGCTATATAAAGACATAATATTAAACAAAGGAGACATGTTAGAGTTAATAATTAAACCTGGTAAAGAAAAAGTTTGAATACTTAGCTCCCTTTTTTAAGTATTGGAACGGTCAATTTTATATTGTTTAGTTTATCCTGTTTTACATTACATGGTTTTACATGACTTCTTTATCCCGTTTTACAGTACATGATTTTCCCTTTTACATAAGTTGCCTCTTTTTATATTACACGACTTCTTTATTCTGTTTTTTTGTACAAGTAAAATATTTCGTTCGTACATATTATCATTTTAATTTTTTCAGAGTTGTTTAAGATAATACACTCATCAATGTGCCAATAGGTTAAATTAAATAGCTGGGAATGTACAGTTTTCTCCACAGACTTTATTTCAATAATGTAAATTTATAAGTTAGTGAAATATGTTTGTTTGTTTTGGATTTCGTGCAAAGCTACACGAGGGCTATCTGCGCTAGCCGTCCCTAATTTAGCAGTGGGAAGGCAGCTAGTTATCACCACCCACCGCCAACTCTTGGGCTACTCTTTTACTAACGAATAGTGGGATTGACCGTAACATTATAACGCCCCGCAGCTGAAAGGGCGAGCATGTTTGGTGTGACGGGGATTCGAACCCGCGACCCTCAGCTTGCGAGTCGCGCGCCCTAACCACCTGGCCATGCCGGGCCAATGAAATATGTAGAATAATTTGTATCCATCGGAACTACGTTTTAAAGACAACCAAATTATTATAAATTCAAAAATTATTAACATTTAGTCATTTTTGGATCACAAATTATATTATTAAATAACCGAAGAGTAACACATAAAAACGACCTTATGAAACACTCAGAATACGAATAAAATCATTTGATCATCAATACGCTTGTACGATCTTGAAGAAAAAGAAATGAAACGGCAAAATTCTTTGAAGGGTACCATTTCATGGCATAATCCACATTCTTATGTTTCAGCAACAGCCTCTCAGATGTTGCACATAACACCAATCTTCCGAAGATTAATGCCAGTTTAGAAAACTTTAGAGGGTAGTTAGAGTTCTCTATAACGTAATGAAACATTTTTCACATTCATTACGGTGTAATTCGTTCTCTTGTAACACATGTTACAACGTTTTACCTACCATTGAAGTTAATAAACCCTAGCCTGCTGCTTATCTCATTTAGTTCTACTAAATTCACGCTACTATAATTAACAGACTTAACTCTGATGAGAGTCTTTTAAATTGGAATCTGTATTATTCTACTTTATGATGTGTAAATGTTAAACGGTTTTCTATGTGAAAGTTTATTCTATCGAATCATAATGTGTTTAAAGAAAGCAGCGCTATTTTCTGCGTTGAAAATGCAATAAATGTAACGTGTCTCACCAAATTAGACGGTCGAGATTTCAGGTCCCCTTATGAGCTTACTTTAGCTATTCGTCTAATGATACCATAGTCAAGTGTATTTCTAAATAGCATGAAATTATTCTGTGTTGCTCGTGAACTCTTGTTTTTCCTGATGATTTTAATCCCCGGCGTCACAGAGCTGTAGCTTAATATTTTCTATGTTTTCATGCCCGAGAAGTCTGCGAAAAATGAGCAGATAAAACACAATCCATCGGGAAAAACTGCAGCATCATTTTACGTCCAACTGGCAAAAAGAGTCAGAATGACTCACTCCAATGGCGGTTGTCTAATAGCCGAGCTGAACCGTATTACTACTGCAGGAGAAAGAAGGCTCCAGGGTTTTAATTTCATCTTCAAAACTTTACAAAAGGAATAGTAATCAGAATAAATTACTGACTAATAATAGTAATAAAAACAGCGACTCGTCGCACTGTTCATGCTTCCGCTTAACATTAATAATTATTACATTAAGTTGACCTGACTAGTATAAACTTTTTATTTTAATTTTAAATAAATAATTTGTAAAACTAACTCAAAAACACAAAACTGTTTCTCGTCTTTTGGAATTAAATATTCTTCATCATTTCTGTTCTAAATGAGAAAAGAAGAACAGAGTCCAGGGGAATCTTTGTGCAATATTTATTTTCCACGTCATGAGTCTCAATAACTATTTAACATTAAATACACAATTTTAATCTTTTATCATGTGTAACTTCTGAGCCGCTTGTGCATTTCATCAATCCCGATTCTTTTGTACTCCATAATAACTTCTTGTTTGAAGCTGAATTGTTCAGAATTTTAAAGTAGTTCAATAAATCAAATGGCGCCAAGATACTTCTAAACACATGACTACTTCATTATGTGAATTGGTAAGGTCAAATCTTGTAGTAAAATAAAAATTTAAAGGAACAATGAGGAATACTTATATTAAAGATATGAAAAAAAGACTGTGCTGTGTTTTCAATTAATTTATTATTTTTCTTGTTTTTTTTCATATGAATAATTTTATATTTCCTTTTTAAAAAATCGCGTTTTTTTCTGTTTGTTTATATTATCTCCTTTGGAAGTGAACTTTAATTTGGCTTTTTCTATCTAGCTATATCTACACATATATATAATAAGTAAAATAAAATGAAATATGTATATATACACATATATATAATAAGTAAAATAAAATGAAATATGTATATATACACATATATATAATAAGTAAAATAAAATGAAATATGTATATATACACATATATATAATAAGTAAAATAAAATGAAATATGTATATATACACATATATATAATAAGTAAAATAAAATTAAATATATATATATATATATACACATATATAATAAGTAAAATAAAATAAAAATATGTATATATGTATATAC
>NW_013666171.1:284571-312600 GCF_000517525.1 Limulus polyphemus | reverse complement strand
AAATAAATAAATATGTATATATGTATATACACATATATAATAAGTAAAATAAAATAAAATATGTATATATATACACATATATGATAAGTAAAATAAAATGAAATATGTAAAATGTATACGTGATCATATTTTATATTTGTCTTCTGTAGTTTCATTCATATCAAGAGATGATAAATGAGATTAATAAATTTGAAATTAGTAGTGGTGTTTTATATTCTGTATTTTAGCCGACTAGAAACAGTCATATATTTAGTTATGTGTGTTTTTATACAGGACAATTTCTAACATAATATTTATACATATAACTGCTCGTGTCATAAGAGGTCAAAATGCAGTTTATGCTTAGTAAAGGAAAGTAAGAAATACGTATAACATAATTTATCATGTTAGAATGGTAAGTTGTTGGAAATAAAACATGGAATGTTCTTCTGGTCAATTGAAGGTATGAGAAGATGAACTACGGAAAAAAACAACGGAGAAAAACAAAATTTGGGAAATAACAGAAGGCGTACAACTATATTTTTAACATTATGTCTTCTCATGAAAAAATCGAGAAACATATTCTGTAACTGTGAACATCATTTTTTTTTCATTTTAAAGGTACTGGTAAACAGAGGAAGAATAGGACAGACATGACGTCAGATATTACGGAGTTACGAGAAGTGTGCTAAATAAACTGGTAATTTCGAAACGGGAATTATTCTGCTATCAGTTTTATACCTTAAACGTTTTACGAACGTTTAGCGTGTTCTGTAACTATGACCAACCTCAAATGTATTTGTATTTCATTATACTAAACACAGCTTTTATTATACTTGAATATAAACTATATTACCTACTATCAATTTTAATTGTAATTTTGTAGCTATGCGTTTTGTAATACGGGCATTTCTGATTTGACGTAAAGTAGGTTTTGTTTTTTCCATGACTAAATATTCAGTTAAGACTGGTACGGCTTAAAATTTTGTTACCAATTATGGTACCCAACTCATGAGCCAACGCATTCTAATAATTATTGTTTTTAGTTTGTTTGTGTATTGATCTATGACAGGTGTTTTCAAGCTGTGGTTCGTAACCACATGTGGTGTCTCTATAGGTCTTTCGTAACACTATAGATTTAAAAATAGTTACTTTATCATTTTAATTTCACTTAAATGTTTACGCAATCCACTTATTCACAGTTCATTTAGTTTTCATCTACTAAATATGAGAGATTATACGTTATTTAACTTTTGTATTTTCCATATAAGTGAAAGCAATTTTATCATTTCACATTTTGGATATTACCTTTCTCAATTTATGCGAAACGAGTTCCACTTTTATTGTTAAAATATTTTTAGTGGGCAAATAATATATTTTTCCATCTTCACATTTTAGCATTTGGCATTTGTATTCATTCTAAATTATAAACCGAAGAAAAAATAAAACTTATTCGAAAAACTCTTCATGAGACTGAGATATTGAACTAGTAGTTAGTCACCACAGACACGCCCATATAGTAACATTTAGAAACAGCACTTTGATTAAATTAAATGATTTGAATAACTTCATTCAAAAAGCAAAAATAATCTAGCCACTTTTAAACCTAGAAACAGACATCTCTTCTTTGGAAATCGTAAAATCGATTCTTTTTGAGTAATCAATAGCCATGCCATCCGACATTTTTGTAATGTTCTCGGTGTTAATTAGGTTAGCACTAATCCCCCCAGTCTCTTTCTGGAGTGTAATTGAATTTTTTTTAAAACAACACTTTTCGTGTAAGCTTATTTTATAAATGCCCCTAAGTTCTAACGACAAGTACGATTTTATAATGTTAATGTATATTTCAATGTTAAATCCAAGTAAACTTCTCTTTAATTAACTATACGAATAAAAATATTTCCAGAAGGTTGTATTTCTGCTGTTCGAGAAGGTTAGTTATCGTTACAAACAATTGTGTGTTTTACGTGATAATCAACATTACCTTGATTTTGCAAATTTCCAATCACACATGATGTGTTCTCTTTAGTTAATTATCGTATAAGAATGTTTCCAGCGTCTAAGTCTTTGTTGGCGCATTTGGAATGTCGTTTTCAGAAATATCTAGCTAATTTCTCAAGTGGTTATATCGTTTCAAGTTTGTTCACGTTAATTACCGTTTTTAACATGTTTCTATTCATATTTATTGTTTTTGTCGTAATACTACTTCCGTAACATCTTTAATGTATTTTCTGTAAGTATGATATAGCATGTTTTCCTTTGGTATTTTCTTTTATTAGTGTATTTAAAGCTTAATCCTAGTTACTTGATTTAGAAGATTTCCTACAGCAAACTTTATTTTTTTTATATTTAGCTTTAGATTCACGCGTTTTGTCTCTCCCTTCACTATGTTCTGAACATTATTTATATAAGCTATTTAGTATAACAAGATTTGTTATGGTTAACACCTAACGATATCAAACGCCAGAAGACCTATTTTAATTGTATTTCTAATACAATATTCCGAACAGCCTTTTCTTATGTGCTACTTTTGATTATAAATGCAACATATCACCAGCGTAGCATGAAATTAATCACCCTAGGATACCAATCGGTCAGAAGCGTCATTTCATAAACTATTTTGGGGGCAAAAATGGTTGGCCTTGCTTTGGCCTTTCCCATATCATTTGGGGCCTTACACTATAGCTAATGTATAGTAAACTGGTTTGACTAGAAATGGTTCACAGAAACTTACATTTGGGGCACATTTCAGAACTTAAGTGGGTAGCTTCCCCTGTCATTCCCTCCAAATAACGCCCCTGTAGTCACAGTAAAAGTCTAGAGAAAAGTGTATGTTTTCATCTTCATATTTTGTTTGCTTTTTATATTGCAATCAGAAGCTTAACGCAGTTATAAACGAATCATTTGAAAGCCAACTATGCTTGTTTCGTTTTTCCTGCGTATCTTTATATTTGTGTTGTTTCTATTTCACTATATGTAGCAATTGCATATGGTGTTTCTTACACCTCCAAAATTTTTGCAGGTGTGTATCTGGGAGTAGGACTGGCGTCCTAGTCTCGGACACCGGGTGAGAATGTTTGGTGTGACGGGGATTCGAACCCGCGACCCGCAGATTGCGAGTCGAGCGACTAACTACCTGGCCATGTTATAATCACTTGTTGTATTATATAGCTCAAAAATGAAGATTATTGTTAATCATAGAAAAGGTAGGTATTCGAATATGAAACTGTCAAGATTTTACAAAACTTGTCCAAATTTTGAAAGTAATTATATATAAAAAACTTAAGAAACATAAAACTGCAAGCAAACCATTCTTAAAAAAAAGCTTTTCCAAACTTTGAAAAACTATTTGCATGTATTTGTAAGTCCGAAGACATACCGCTGTGCCACTGGGGGCAAATATTGAAAAATAATCATGACTTCTTTTCTTATGTAGTTAACTAATAATTAAAATGTGTGTGACGCTTTTATTTACTTATGTTATTAGAACCAGTTAAGTAAATATCCACTGGATTTTTAAAGCGTTTTGATCAAACATGAAAGTATTGATTGTCTTGGAATGCCGATTTAGAGAATTAGCAATGATATTTGTACTTTAATAAACAAATACATTAAAAATACATATTTTGAAATGGTGACTATAATTTTATTGTTTGTCATAATTAATCAAAAACAATAACATATATTTGTATTTCTGGTATTTCTATCGAAGTAGAAACAAACATTTATATACAATATACTAACATGAATTAATAATTCATAAGTTATAGAAACCGGCTTCGTGTTATGTGATTAGATTTGCAACAAAAATAACCTCTAATTTTAACTACATTTCCAGGAATTTACATAATAAATATTTTCTCCGATGTAATGCAAATATCTTATCGAACAATAATAACTTGTAAAGGAATAAAAATATTTTTATGTGCTTTAGGTTTCAAACTACTAGACTTAACCTGAAATGCATTTACAATGTAAAAGTTTCAACTTACTAATAACTGAAATGAGCCTTTATCTCTTTATTAGAACATAGTTCGGATGGAATTTGGCATGTTGTTAAGATACGTTATAACTGAGATATATCTTTGATCAGAAGTATTCACATCCTTAAAACATTGGCTCAATATTTTTTAAAGTTTAAGATTTTTATGGTTTAAAGTTTAGTTTAATGGTTGTAATCTTAGAAACCAACTGTATAGTTAAAAATGAATTGACATTTTCTCGTTACATACAATTGAAAAGCTGTGTGGTCACATGACGTTAGTTCCTGGCTACTCTCCTTTTGATAGCCATTTTTAAGTACTATTAAGCATTTATTTAAATCTCTTTCCACCATTTGATGCACTCGTAATTTCTATTATAGGTTTTTTTACTCTCTAAACGTATTGAAACACTGCATACTTATAGAGCATGCTTTACAATTACTTATTACTGTTTTCGTTATTCGGGGTCCTCTTTACACGAGTAAAATTACCAAATGACTAAGAAGTACAATCCACTGAAAGTAGAGACATTCTTACCTGTGAGGCCTAATTTATACATATATTAGAATTACTATCACGTGTAACATTAGACGCAGAATATCAATAGGTGTATTGTATTAGTACTAACCTAATTTGATCGAACATTACATTTTATGCCAGAGTTAACTTAACGATCTAAACGGTATTAAGCTAAATATCAAGATCACAGAGATGTTTCTGTAAATCATTACGTCATGCAAAGCCTGTAAACATGTTATATGTAACATATTCCTTTGTTTACCATCACAAATCGTTTTCTTGTCGACTTTTTATAATTTTTACTGGGTTTTTCAAGTCTTAGTATCCTAAAATGTTAAAAAATTTTTAAGGGGACATCATTCTCGACTTAAAGAAAATGGAAACTGTCTGAGGTCTTATCGTAATTTAGTTGATGATATCAGACAGGAGGATCCTCTGTATGGAAAGTAGTTGCAAACTAAAGAGCCTTTCGTAAAGCTTTATCAAATATTTATACCTCGCAAGTTCGGAATTGTATGACAACGTTTCGTAATCTGGTTATGATAGCCTTATTTTATATTCTGTTTAGTGAAACGCCGTTTTTTTTATATAGTAAAACAGGCAGAGAGGATTTGCATGTGATGTGTATGATCGTTACTTGGATGATATTTTCAAAAGAAAAAAAATTATTTAATTTTTTGTAAATGACAGATTCTATGTCCGATTCTATAACCGACAGATATTCAACTTTTTAAAATACTCTTTATTTGCATGTGATGTGTATGATCGTTACTTGGATGATATTTTCAAAAGAAAAAAAAATTATTTAATTTTTTGTAAATGACAGATTCTATGTCCGATTCTATAACCGACAGATATTCAACTTTTTAAAATACTCTTTACAGTAAATTTCTTATGATGATCATCAAACTCATAAAGATTTGCTCTCAAGTAGCTCAGCGTAAGCTTGAGGGCTTATAAAGCTATTAATAGAGGTTCGATACCCGTGGTGAGTCCAGATCAATTAGCCCCTTGTGTAGCTTTGAGCTTGAGAACAAACAACAAGATTGACGCTTCTCATGTAAATTTGTATCAAACTAATGCGAACAAAAAAGGTGCTCTCTGCAATTTTTCTCGTCGAAATCTTAATGCAATAGCCAGTCCGATATCTTAAACATTAGCAATAGTTTTTGTAATTTTATCACACATCGCATGCTAAATAATGTGTAATATTTTATCATGCATCACATGATAAATAATGAGTAATATTTATCACACATCACATGATAAATAATGTGTAATATTTTATCATACGTCACATGATAAATAATGTGTAATATTTTATCATACATCACATGATAAATAATGAGTAATATTTATCATACACCACATGCTAAATTATGTGTAATATTTTATCATACGTCACATGATAAATAATGAGTAATATTTTATCATACGTCACATGATAAATAATGTGTAATGTTTTATTATATATCACATGATAAATAATGAGTAATATCTTATGAAGCCACTCTGTGAATCAGTACAAAATTTGTATTTGAGTGCGTGAGGGTGATCTTCAGTAATATCAGGTTTCGTAATACATATATATCGAGTTCAATTTATATAACACGTAATGATGCTAAATATATCGCACAGTATCCCTATTGTTTCAATTGTGAATGAAATAAAAATCAATGTATTATGTATTAATATATAAATCTTCAAACTACTTTTGTTGTATAGTGTAACAAAAATAACGACAAGTAGACAAGAGTAGACGATATATTAATATATTAATTGTTCGAGTCTTTTTACGCTTTTTTGCAATATTTCTTTTCACATATAACTTTCTGTATAGCATGTTTTCAAGTTATTTTAAGCAGCAAGTACGTGGTACCAACTATCATCGATATACAAGATTTGTGAAGTCCGCCGTACTAAAGCTGCAGCAGTTATGCTATCTCGCTAAGCCTCCCGTGTAACGTGATTAGTTTGTGTCGCTTTCAGTTAGTCTACTGACTCGTCTGACGTCCCCTGGTAGTACAGCGGTATGTTTATTGACTCACAACTAAAACTTGGGACTCGATTCCCCGCGGTGTATATGGCAGATAGTCCAATGTGGCTTTGCTCTAAAACAAACAAACTCGTCTGTCAGGTAATAACCTAAAGTGGACGACAGTCCGGTAAGACTTTGTTGGATAATTGTTATAAATGTGGTGCTCAAGATCCAAATTAATTTGGAACATACGAAAAAGCAAACCTTTCAAATACGTTAGGAGTACCAACTGTATACTTAAGTCATTTAGTAAATTTACATTTTACTTTAGCAGCTTCATGAACTTGCAAATAAATAAATATATATATGTGCGTATGTGCCGATTTCATTGCGGAAAACCAAAGAATGGATTTCTTTCAAATTCTGAAAACGTATTCATGCTTATGCTGTATTTTGAAACATTTAAAGTCGAATAACTCTGTTTTTCGGATTAAGGTATTCATAAAAATGTTCACCAACTTTTGTCGTTGCGAATTACGAGAGAAATACCCGACCAAAGCATTATTTTATCTTATATAACATTTATAAATATATATTAATCCTCTACAGTTTAAACTTGAGATTAAAAGATAATGAGTAATTTCGGAACTGAGAAATAAATTCCATTATCCTACGATACTGAAATAAAATAACATTTAAAATATATATTAAATTTTCGGTTGCCAGTTTTTCTATTTTACAGAATAGTTACAAAAAATTCCTTGTCAGAAACATTTATGACGGTACAAAAACAAATACAAGTTGGTCGAGTATGTTACATAACTGAGCAACGCTCAAACATGATTCATATTTAAACATAGACTTCATAAACATTACACAAACTATCAGTAGTAGAATAAAAGTGAAAATGTATCGTATTTCTTTAAGGTGAAGCAATTGTAGAGTTATTTACTTATCACACTTTAAAGCAAATATTGAAAAAGCTGGAATCAAAAACTGAAGTCTAATGAAGTTCGGAACAGCCATCTAACTCCAAACTACGAGTGGAAGTAAAGAAGTAAAATAAACACTATACGAGCAATACGCATCGCCGCTCCTGGATTAAAAAAAAAAAAAGGAGAGAGAAATTACTTGACCATAAATATCGGTTTCTTCATCCATGAAAGCGGAAACAACACTAGCAGCATAACTGATAGATTATACAGAGAAAGAGACAGGACTATACTGTCAATATAGAAAGTAACTGATTAGTACGTGGTTATCCGTGTGTAAAGCTTACAGCGTGGCAGGTAAGCATTTTATATATATATATACTTTTTTACATAGCATACGTGTATCCCACTTAGGTGATTTTGAATTTGAATATATTTTTGTCATTGATATTACTAAATGCGCAACACATGTTTGCGTATTTTTCTGATAAGATTTGTAATAATGTGCTTCGATGCGGTTACTTGTGTTTCAAACAAAAAACAAACGAAAACAACAAATTGTTTTTACTTCAACTTAGTTTCTTTGTCCTCCATTTAATGACTTCAAGACTATCAAAGGAGAATTCAATGTTTCTTACGCTATTTGCATACACATTTATAAATAAGAAGTATTATGAGGATATTAATGATAACGTTTCTGGTCTTCAGAGTAAATGTATAATCCCAAATTAGTTTTATGTTTTTTTAATGCAACTGGATTCGTTAACATTTATTGAAATATTTAAACACAGACGTTCTTTACTTCACTCTTGTGTATGTTTCACTTTAACACGAAGAAGTACAGTGTTTTTTATAAAAGGAGACAAAAATACCGAAGCCTATTATTTAGCAAACATGTCTTTAGATCAATTCGTGCATTTTATATTTCCCTCAAACGTGCTAGATCGTTGAATTTCTTAGAACCCGAGTAATAACAATCATTCCACCAGTTAAATAAAACGTTAGGTCTAAAACAGAAAACTTGCCAAATGACACGCGATGTCTGTCTGACACACTAGATCAGTACCATTGGTGGAATCTGAACATACGACACATTACCAGTTAAATAAAACGTTAGGTCTAAAACAGAAAACTTGCCAAATGACACGCGATGTCTGTCTGACACACTAGATCAGTACCATTGGTGGAATCTGAACATACGACACATTACCAGTTAAATAAAACGTAACATGAAATAAGCTAAATTCATTTCACCCTTTTGAAGAGTTGAAAATCGCTGTTTTAAATGTTTTGGACTTAGCTTTAATTCAAATCCTTCAAAATGTGTATTCGAATTAAGTACAATAAAATGAAATGTTATTTTTATTTCAAAATATACACTGTACAATCTAATACAATATTGTTTAAAAGGTTATGATGACACAAACTCAAGCTAAAGAAATTACATGTTCAATAATGTAAGCGACTATAGTAGACGTATTTAAGAAAATTTTAGGTATCAGTGACTTCTTATTACTCTTAAATTCACTTTACTGTAATTGTCCAAATCTTATAACATTCAACATAAATTCCTAGGTTCCTTGTATTTCTGATTTTGTTTTTTAGTCCAAGAGCTCACTATACATAATTACATTTACAACTTAGTGCATAAACTTCAGGAATAAAGATGCTTGAATATATCCTTATTATATTTATATTATACAGGCATATTGTGATTCTGAACTAAGTGATTTTTTTTTCTCTGATGTCTCGTTCACACACTTTTAGAACATTAACATAAATCAGATACTGCAAATATCGTCCAACTGCAGACAGAAATATAAATATAAAATGAATAATTACAGTTCCTAAAAGGACTGAGTATTCGAGCCTTCAAGATGGAGACAGCTAGTCTACTGCTGCTATAGACACGCGTAAGATTACGCGAGAGTGAAAAGATATGGAAGAAAGAATGAAAACATTCTCCTGCGTAAAAATATAACGCTCGATAGAGTAAAACTACCAAGTGCTATATTGTTGTGTTAGGATCTGAACTCTATGTAATGATGAGTTTTGTAGAATAGTCACTCTTCCAAGCGATGGAACAATAAAATGTGCGATGTGGTAGTCAGGAAGTTATCATATTTTTATCATAAGCAAATGAAACCAGAATGACACACAGATTTAAAATATAACATATAAAAAAAAATCTGCTTTTGTGTTAATCAGTAGCTCCTCTTCGATTTAAGAGCATTTTGTTAGTTGCATTTTTGCAAACAAAAATTAATTGAACTCGGTAGTTCGGCAAGTTTTACAAACACATATTTTCACATTGTACTCTTACAAATGATAATATATTATTACATATTTTACACGTAAGTATTTCTCCTATACATTTATTTATGACTGCAAAGTAAAATGAAACAAAATCCACCATATAAAACCTGTTAGTCTTATACTATAGTTTATCTTTACTGGTCGCCATTTTTAAGGATTTATTTGAAGTTCTTAATAATTTAGACGATTTCAAGTAAGATTTCCTAGCAATAGCGTTTCTAGTTTATATCATGGAAGGCATAAGGAAGGCAAAGAGTTAGCTTGGGGGGAGAGCAGGATAGGAATGCCAGAAGTGGGATCGAGTGCTATTAAATACAAAACTAGGCTTTTAATTAACAAGCAAAAGCCGAAATTACTCTTGGCTGTCTTTGCACAGTAAACCCACCCCCAGGTTTCATCTGACTGAATACACTTCTTTCGGTTCAAGTAACGTAGTATGACTATCCTGTCCGTCAAAAACAAATTAACCCTTTCAGCTCAGTGGGAGTCACAATGTAGGGAGAAATTTAAAACCTCAAGATATTAAATCTTGCTGTCTTAGATGGAGGCTGCTGGAGGCAGAGCTCTCTATGAAGGATCTATTCCCATGCCATTCCGGTAGACACGTTCCTGTTTCATACGCACTCAGCAATACAGAATTCTATATAACTCAAAATTCTACCAATATAATAGGCTGTAAAAGCATTCATTGCAATATTTCGCACATTTGAGTTGTTTATTCCTTTAATAGCTTTAGTGATTGATATAAGTCCAAATTCAGATCCGTTAATAGGGTTTATATTAGCAATAATAGCTGCAGTTACCTTCTAACTTATAGGCACAGCGAATGGGTATTTTTGCACACTTCAGAAATAAGGTCTCACTTGATACAGGACTTAGGAACTGTGTTTTGAAGATTTTTATGAATAGTTTAATCATATGAAATGAACTGTAATAAGAGTTAAGTTATCACATCTTATCCAGATCTGACAGTCTTCTACAATAAAATTTGTGATTCTTCTTGCCAAAATATTTTTATCTGTCCATTAGACTTATGTAAGTGGCCTAATCTAATTATATAGTGAGATTTTACTCTCACTCTTATAACGCGCCCACGGCCCATAAATACGATGCTCGATATCTATTTTTCTTTTTTATGGGAACGGGCCACGAACCACGGAATCTCAGATCCACAGTCTAGCACGCTAACTATTTGGCCCATAGTGCACTATTAAGAGGTTCCCCGGTGGGTCAGAATTAAGTTTACAGATTTACAAAGCTAAAATCCAAGCTTCGAATCCACAGGGTGAACAGGGGGCATACAGTTCACTGTGTAGCTTTACACTAAAACATAAGAACAGCTTTACAGACTCCATATTGTTAGGGATTCTTTTCAGACATGATGCTGGCATGAGATGTTTTGGAAGTCCATCATGTTGTGTTTTTAAGCCATATATTGATATGCAATTTTATAAGACTCCTTATTGCTAAGAGACATGCTCAAATCGTATACTGCTAAGAAGATCGCCAAGAATAGCATTCATAAGGTTTCTTCTTTCAGCCATTATACTTCTGAAAGGTTTTCTTAGGCATTGTATTCCTACTTTTTTGGGCAGTGTTTTGCTGAGAGTTTGTTTGTTTTTCAGCTATTGTATTGTCCATAGGTTATATTGGACATCAGGAAAGTCAAAAGGTTTTCGTGCATGATATTATTAAGAGTTGTTATCACGCTTCATTTGACTAAGAAGGTTTCAAAAGTATCATATTGTAGTAAGATATTTTTTTAAATTGTATATAGTTGACTCAAGTTGACATTTTTTCTTCAGCTCGTATTTAGTGATTCAAAAGATAAGCTCTCTCCTCTGACATTTTTGACAGACATCTTATATTCCATGCCTTAAGAAGAGAATGTTTTTAAGTATTCACTTTCCACACCTTGTTAAAGTTGATATATCGTTAATAGAAGCCATTCCAGAAGAAGCTGTCAACCAGCGAGTTATCACATTTCCAAAGTATAGCTGAAAAAAAAAAAACTTTTTTTTTAAGTTGCGAAATATTTAGTGGTGTCGTTTTTCTACTCAGTCACTTGATTTTTGAATGTTGGAAAAAATATACATAATTATTGTACCTTACAGTTGAATAAGTTTTAAAAATCCTGTTGATCAATTTTGAGGATTTAGTTCAACATATGTCACATAAGCCAGCTCAGCACTTCTTAGTACTGAGCCTAGGATGGTCAACATGAAGGTCATTAGTAAACCGGTTATATAAGATTATTTCGATAGATATCGATGAACGGAGCTCGGAAAAACTTCTAAAATGAAGCAAAAGAACTAAATATTAACGAAAATATGATATGATGGAATCTATATGTTGGTACCATATTGGGCATTATACCATCCTTCTTATATATCTCTTATATCTTTTCATTGCAGATATGGCATTTTTAATTTGAGAATCGCTAGGGAAATCACCTTGAATGCATCGTGCATCTGCTTCAACTTCAACACTACATCTTTGGGCTTTACTTGCTGTTAGTTTCACAAACTATTGAAACTAATGATTACTTGTATATGATTTCAATCTCTTTTTTTTTTTGAAGATAACGATACTGTTATGCCAGCTTTCTTGTGTTTCGCTGTCAATGCAGTAATCAATTGACGAATATCCGATTCAGCTGATATATCAAATCGATTGTGATATCTTCGAATATATTCTTCCCTCATCCGACCTGGACCCATGGTTTAGCTTAATCGCTACACTTAAACCATTACTCTCACACAACATCTAGAACGTTTCAAGCAAGTTTCATTGCTACATCACTTTACATTTACACGTTAACTTCTCCATGGTGGCTCTCATGATCTCAGATGCAGCGACCTAGGCCTCGAAAATAAGTGTCAAACGTTTTCTTTGTGTCTAATATAAACAACTCAAACCTTTCCGGGATGACTCGTTTTTGCCGATCCATAAAGATGCCGGTCCAGCTCGTGTGGCAGGTGTTAAAACGTTATTAAACACTAAAGCATTCGAATTATTTCAAATAATTTGTTAGAACATTCTTAAAAACTATATTCATTCGTCTGTACATTAACCTAGTCAGCCTGATGGTTAGGGCGTTCCACTTGCAACCTGCAGGTCGCGAAATCGAATTTCAGCGAGCGTTATAAAGTGATAATCAGTCCTACCATTCGATGGTAAAGAGTACTCTAGTCAATCCCACTATTCGTTAGTACGTTGGTAAAGAGTGGATGATGTTGCTAGTTGCTTTCCCTCTGTTCCATCAGTGCTAAATTAGGGACGGCTAGCGCAGATAGCCCTCGAGTCACTTTGCGCCAAAATTTAAACAACAATCTAACCCAGTTTATTCTTCGTCTGCATCTTAAACCAGCAGTGTCGTTGATTTCTACGAATGCAAAATAACCAAATTCCTTAATGAATAGCTTACGAATATTACAGTGATTAATATACTTTTAGCAACAGTATGCAGTATATATATGTATATGAGAATATTCGTAATGTCCACAAAACATTAGTAATAAAGCTATCAGAAACTCTCCTTAAAAATGAAAGTAGATTGAGAGATAGATAAAGACATGGACAATCGGACAATCACAGAGATCAAAGGACGATTAATTTTAGATTGCTTGAGGTAAACGTTGTTTAATAGAATACTTTTTGTTAAATATTTCAACTAATCGGGTGAGTAGAAAGTAAGTACATTGTTTGAAAAATAAGCTCCATCTCACCACAATCCTCAAATTGAATTGTTAATGTTTTGCAGGAAAACATAGTTATCGTGTTTCCACATATAACATGGCATTGTATGTTATTTCAGTAAAGAACTTACGAACAGATAAGCTAGGTGTACGTGTACAGGCAATTCAAACGACTCCGAAATCAAACTGAAGAAATCCTGAATAATTTACATGTCTCACGCACACTGTTTGAAAAATAAATAAATTAATCCAAAACTCTATAGAGATCCGCTTTGCATAAATTATTTTCAGTTGTATTTTGATACGAAACTTACAAAATGGAAAACCAGAAAATAGACGTTTTTGATTATATATTCATAGCTAATGTATTTTTCTTGTAAACACAGAAACCTTAGTAGAACAAGCTTAGTCATTATATGTTAGGTTTTGTAATTCAATTATGTATATAAGTTGCTTCTTCTAATATATATATATAAGTTACTGTATCAGTATGCTGACATAATTTCAGTCTTACAACAAAAACAGTTGTACATTTTTCTTTACTTTTTCATTTTAAACTTCATCGAATTTGGTTCAATTGCATGTATTGTATCACCTTTTCTTTCTCATTCTGCTTCTCAACTCTTATATGCCTCAAATGCAAATAAACCTTTAATTTGCAGGAAAAAGCTTAATATTTGCAATTCAAAACTGATGGAGAGAAAATATTTCACTTTTTCTAATTAGTTGTCAATGCTCAGAGCTCAGATATTATTGTGAAGGTCTGGTATGTTCAAGGAACAAATATAGGTAGATATGGAAAGCATTTTGAAAGCACTGCTTTAACCTGGAATAATGATCTTTCAGTGTTACAATTTTTATACAGTAGTACCGATAAAAAGTGATTAAAAGAATAAATTTTACCATACATGATATTATATCTAAACCAACATAAATAAATTACTTTCCTTAGTGAGCCCTAAATGAATCACATCGAAACTCAAATTTCTGAAAGGAACATCGTCATTTTGATATATTAGGTTTTTGTTGAATTTCGAGCAAGGTTACTCAAAGTCTATCTGCCTTAGCTGTCTCTAATTTTGAAATGATAAGCTATAAGAAAAACAGATGGTAAACACCACTTGCCACCAACTCTTGAGCTATTATTGCCAAACCGAATACTTGGATTTGTTTGTAACTCTTATATGCACCCACAGCCTCAAAGTACAAAACGATTTTTTTGTTCTTGGCGGTAACAAGGCGTGAACAACGAAATCTCAGATCCACATACTTGACCTTTTTTCGATGAAAAAGGTTTCAAAGAAATATTAAATATATTTTTATTTTTTTCTGCTATGCAGATATATTAAGGATAAATAGATAATTCTATGACATTTAGGAACTATAAGAAATTTAACAATGATAGAACTAAATTAGAAATATTCTCGACTTAGCTTGAAATCTAAAATATTTTTAAAGAATTTATTCCGTTTGGGCAATTACATTAAATTTCATAAGCTACTTAGCAAACATAGTGAAAGTTACTGAAACAAATGTTTTACTGGATTTTTAAAAGTTCACCATATTATGTAATACTAAGTGCAAAGTAATGAATGTTAATTTTACCAAATATGGGAAATATTTTCATATGGAAACTCCTTTATGGCGATAAAATACGGGGGGATGGGAGAATAGAGCACTAAATTCAATACAATTACCTCATATCGAATTTGCACACTTTCTGAGAATAAATAGATGATAAATACTTTTACGTACAAATAAAAAAACATTATCTAGCAATACACAAAAAACAATTTTTGTCATATTAGCAAAAACAAGAATACTTTTGTGCACTAGTATCTCCAACTACGGGTAATATAGTTTTGTTACTATAGGAGTAAATCTCTATATAACACTTCTAAGGATCTCAGTTTAAATTTACACGGTTCATACTTATGTTTAGCTTTGAAAAAAGGCCCGGCATGGCCAGGTGGTTAGGGTGCTCGACCTGCAATCTGAGGGTCGCGGGTTCGAATCTCCGTCCCACCATACATGCTCGCACTTTCAGCTGTGGGGGCGTTATAATGTAACAGTCAATCCTACAATTCGTTGGTAAAAGCGTAGCCCAAGAGTTGGCGGTGGGTGGTGATGACTAGCTGCCTTGCCTCTAGTCTTACACTGCGAAATTCAAAACAAACAAATAAACAATCTTTGAGAAAAATTAGTTTTTATTATGTGAATTTAAGAAACTTTAATATCCAGATCTATGTGGTTTTCTTTATGTTAAATATTTGAGAGTTACTTCTGTCTAACTGGATTTGCATATTGGCACAATATCTTTAAGAACAATGTTATTGTCTAAGAGTGCTTTGAGTTAAACGTATTTTTAGGAATGGAGATCGACTGAGCTTCACAGAGTCATTTAAAAAATTAAATATTAAAACTTAAGTTCTCCTCTCGATCTTGGAACGATTTTTTTAGGCTTGCCCTGTAATCCTACTTTACCGAACCCTTATATCTTGAGACTGAGATCCTCATAGTCATTGTATCATGTGAAAAACCTAACTGAAAAACTTGGATCTTTTCTTATGCAGCGAAATGTGCAGGTTTAAAATGAATGAAAGCTTTTCCGTGTATTGTAAGACACTTTTATGTGATACTTCAGAATATCTCGAGTCTTCTAATCTAGATCAAGATCGCATGAACTACGAGAACATAAACACAAAACTATAAACTTCCATTGCAGTAGTGAGTATACTCCAAGTTAATTATAAATTGTAATTAATAATATTATATATATATATAATAAATATATAATATAGTGTTTCAAAATTCTTGCCCTAATTTTGATGTGTTATTATAAAAATAGAATTGATGAAAAATTACATTTCACCAACTTAATCCAGTTCACACCACAACAGTTGTTATCAAACAATTTGCTAATATAAATGGCGTCTCAACCACTACTATTGAAGTAATGGCGTAACTCTATGCTAGTCCGAAACTCCCACCTCCTGGTCGGGAATGAAAAGACACAAAATAAAACCTCAACTGTTCCTGTTGTATCTCAACTGGCCTGAAGAGCCTTGGTATATTGGGAGAAAGACTTCGTCGATACTGAATATAGTACATATAATATTATACCCCCCACTGGTATGTCTGCGGACTTACAACGCTAGAAAGCGGGTTTCGGTATTCGTGGTAAGGAGAGCACAGATAGCCCATTGTATTGCTTTGTGCTTAATTACAAACAAACAAGATATAGTATGGTTGTTATATTATTGTTATACACTCTTTTTTTTATTTTCACTTAAGCTATATTATTATCCATTCATATTTTAATGAGTGAAAAAGTCAAAATCATTTCAGCACAAAATCATTACTTAAAACACAAAGATAAAATTATCGGGAGATCAACATTAAGGAAACCCAACCGTCTATAGATATTAAGTATGACTTCACTGAAATAATTAAAGAAAGGTACTACAAATATATTATATAGATGTAGTTTTTATGTCCCGTATTGATCTAATTCTTGGTAATATCTGATGGAAATTAATAAATAGTGTTTCTTCTTGTGCAATAGCTTTGTAATTTGTTTGGAATTTCGCGCAAAGCTACATAAGGGCTATCTACGCTAGCCGTCCCTAATTTAGCAGTTATAGACTAGAGGGAAAGCAATTAGTTTTGGGCTAATCTTTTACCAACAAATAGTGGGATTGGCCGGGACATAATAACGGGCTGAAAGGGCGAGTATGTTCAGAGTGACAGGGATTCGAATCGCGACCTCGGATTTGCACAACAGCATTATCAATAACTTCGTTGAAGAGATATTTAGATATTTTTAGCAGAGTTCTTGCGTAGCAAAATACAAGCAAACATAAACTTATTAGAACGTGTTTAAACTGAACCAAGCATTCAGAATTTAAAAATTGTTTGGAACTCCAAAATAAGATTAGAAAAATATTAATTTTCAGAAAATAAAACTTTTTGGGACATTATAGGAATAAGAAAAATAATAAATATTCAGAATTTATAGTAACGTTTGTTACTATGGTCTGTGGTGCGAGGGCGCTATTTACAATTTAAATATCGGAATTAAAGTAAAGGATGTTAGGATTATTTGGGTGTCTCTATTATGTGTATTAATCTACCTATAAGAGATTCTCTTATGTACTTCTGATCAAAGAATAATAGCATGTTTAGGTAATCTGTTACTGATTGTATTTGATAAAATTATTTTAAGCAGAATAATCCGAAAAATTATCCAGTGTGAATTTATGCCAAGAATTGAAAATATTTCACAGATTTGGATTTTTGATATATGAAAAATGTCAATGGCATGCCCATGAAACAAATATTTCTGAGGTATGTTAGAATAATATCACGATATTCTGTAAAAGTTTGAAATAATTAATCCAACATTCTTAATACTTGCAGTAAAAAAATCTTAAATCATGAAATAATTCTTGACTTAAAAGAAAAGTAAAATTTAATTGAATTTTCGTTTATCTTCTTTTGATTTATTTTGTTTAAATTTTTCAAAAATAGCAACTGGAAATCTCAGCTAAAATACTAAATAAGAATCCAGTGATAATATAATAGTTATAATATGCAACTATAATTAATGAAGCCCAAACGTAAAGCTTTAGTCTCGGATCTTCCATCAAAAAACAATGAGTTAAAAGTATATGTTTAAATAGAATTGATAAGCAGAGGTTGATTAATGGTGTGCATTTCAGAGCAGGCAGACTTCCTGGGAAGAATTAAATCTGGATGACATATCGGCATCTGATGAAAACAACTGCAATAGATGTATAAATATAACCCTTTCTAGATAGATTCTTCGTTAAGAAATGTACTTCATGAGTTACTAGAGATATCAGTTGAGGATTGACTGCAAAGAGTAATACTATAATATATCAGTGTAATTCTAGTGTAGTATTTAAATCTCCGCAATGATAATGTTACAACAAATGTCGTTGTATCTCAATGTATCATCACTTCATCCCAAACTCTTTATCAACCGAAATTATTTATAAATGCTAATTAGAGGTAAATAAGTCATTTATTTGTGTATAATATTTAGACAGTACGTGCAACTATTAACTTTTATTTTTTTTGTCTATATATTGAATGAACAAAGAACTTGCAAGTCCAGCTCATAAATTGTGTTCGTTGAAGGTGTAATTGTATATTTAGAAAGCTATTTGGACTGAACAATAATGTTATTTTAGGAAAGAAGTATATATTTTTTCTTATTATGAATGAAAATTAACCTTGTTATTTTTTCTTTCCCTTTTTGAAGTTCATTGCTAACTGCATATTAAACAATATGGTGTACATTCAGAAAGATTAAATTTTGTTGTGATAGTGTGTGTATCATCTGTTTCAAATCGTTAGAAATATATATATATACTTCAGTTTCATAAAATGAGTGCAGAAAGCATTCTTATAATGTTTAAGTTAAATGCGCTATCAAAAGTTGTATTTTTGGTTAATGATTCTTTATTGTATTGAATATCTCATCTAAATGTTATTGAAATTTGAAATAATTAACCTCGAACCCATAGTACAACTTTCAAGGAAGTATATATGAAACTTCACACAGAAACCTTACTTTGCTTAGAGAATTGTTCTTCATTTTAGATACAAAAAAATAAAAAAAACGTTTATTGTTATAGCTAACTCTAGGTAGATTAAATGTTAGTAATAATTTTAAAGAGTACTCCAATCTTGATTTTGGGCTGGTTAGATGTTTTATCAGAAACTCCCCTTTCCCCCACTATTTATTTTTGTGTTATATACAACTTGCTTGCTCACAGCACAGCAAAAAACTCCATGAGATGCTGTAAGGTATCTAGTTCAGTTGTAGTACAATTGTTTTAAAGATGTCGGAAAAGAATTATGGTGGGGAATGCGACCATTATGCTAATTCTAAAGATAGTTAACTGAAGCAGTGTTTAGTGATTCTGGTACCCAAGAAAGAAGAAGAAAAAAGTTACTGATATACTTCTCGCATTGCCTTCTAACAATAGGAAGATACTTTGTTTACTACAGTGAAATACAATATATCTTGACATAATCGGCAATAACGTATTTCGCCCTTCTAATAAAATCAAATGAACACTCCCCACACCATTACACCACCTTCAGTAGTTTGTACTGTTCGAACTTCGCGACCAGTATCAAGTGCCTCAAGTGGTTTTCCTCATATTTGTTACTCTGCAGGAAAAATAGAAAATAGTGAATGGCGAATAATTTTCTAGTCTTTTATTCTCCACAATTCAGTCTCTTAACATCATGGAAAAGTGATTTTTTTTTGTATGCCACTAAGTAGGAGTTTTGTGAATTCTTTTGTCGGTTGCTATATATGTGATTTGTATTAATTTTTAGTCTTTTATTCTCCACAATTCAGTCTCTTAACATCATGGAAAAGTGTATTTTTTTTGTATGCCACTAAGTAGGAGTTTTCTGAATTTTTTGTCGGCTGCTATATATGTGATTTTTATAATTTATTTCGCACTGTGGGTGGTCAAAGTGTGATCATAGAATTGATTAATCAGGAAACAGACTTGTATCAGTTACAATAATATCCAATCGTCTTTTCCCTCAATTTGCCAAGAGATTTAGACAGCCACAGTTTTTCTTAGTGTTATTGTCACTGCTCACATATTCTAATGAAAAATGATTTTCAACAGCTATTCAAAGAAACAGTGTTTGTTAATGGTACTCCAACGCCTTACTTTACCCACTTTCTTCCCGAATAATCATATGAAGAGCTCGCCCAATCACTTCACATATCACATCATCAGTTTATTTTGCATATACAAATTAATTTAATTTTGCTAAAGTGAACGGTATAAGAGCAAGTCGATAATTGAAAAGGTAACCTCTTTAGCCCAAGAAAATAAATAATTTCGTATGACCTCAAAAACTACAACTCTCTTAGAAATTTGTTTGCTAAGAATAACATAAATAGATTTTCTTTTCAGAGAGAGGCCGCCAGTTTCTTAGATTTGATCTAGTTTTCATTTAACCATGGTTACTACATACAATATTGTTATGAAAATGGTTACTACATACAATGATATCCTAAAAATATTCTACTACATACAATGATATTCTGAAAATAGTATACTACATACAAGGTTATCCTGAAATAGTCTACTACATACAATGATATTCTGAAAATGATCACTCCATATAAGGATATCCTGAAAATAGTCTACTACATACAATGATATCTTGAAAATAGTCTACTAAATACAATGATATTCTGAAAATAGTATACTACATACAAGGATATCCTGAAAATAGTCTACTACGTACAATGATATTCTGAAAATAGTCTACTACATACAATGATATCCTGAAAATAGTCTACTACATACAATGCTATTCTGAAAATGATCACTCCATATAAGGATATCCTGAAAATAGTCTACTACATACAATGATATCTTGAAAATAGTATACTACATACAAGGATATCCTGAAAATAGTCTACTAAATACAATGATATTCTGAAAATAGTCTACTACATACAATGATATCTTGAAAATAGTCTACTACGTACAATGATATTCTGAAAATAGTCTACTACATACAATGATATCCTGAAAATAGTCTACTACATACAATGCTATTCTGAAAATGATTATTGAATACAATGATGTTCTGAAAATGGTTACTACATATAATTATATCCTGAAAACATTCTGCTACGTACAATGCTATTCTGAAAATGGTTACATTTACACGTTCAAAGCTATCCTGAAAGAAGTTATTGTATACAATGCATATATGTAAAATTTGGTTCTTCTGCTTGTTATATTCTGACTCCATATCATATAGTTACGTTAATTAAGACGATAAAGTAAATAACCAATATTTTAATGGCCATGGCTCGTTTGTTCACTTAGCCAACGGCGTGTCTATATTCCAAGCGATACTACAATTCAATTAAATAATAATATCGAAGCACAGAAATAATGGATATACGTGCGTTAAAAACTTAATGATGTAAATGGTGCAAAGTTATATAAAGTAAGGAAGTAATGAAGAAAGCGTTGTAATATAAGTTCCTCGAGTATCAATTTAGTAAAGTAGGTTTGTTAACATTAATTAGTGTAAGGCAACTTATAATTTTATCAAACTTTTATCAAACTCATCTGAATGTCATTTATATGATTACTCTGTCTTAGCATTTGACTAAAGATTTAAAGACGAGCTAGTAAAAGACTTGAAGAAAACAAACATTAAGATACACCGCTAACGTTCTCCCATGATCAGGTGTTCTTTCTTCTGCCTGAACTATCACTCGAGAACCGTTATTGCAATGATAAATGAATTTACATCTTAGGGCATTTTTCATAATAACATTCCTAATAATAATCTAATTTAATGTGTAATAACAGCCTATACCAAACTTAAATACAGAAATGAATCTTAAATAACTACAAGCAACTTATATTTTTCTCCTTTTTTTTCTTTCTGAAATTCTTCTACATATGTATATATCGTGGTTTATCTTTTATTTTTCCATTCATCATCTTCCCTGTACATTCTTCTTCTTTTCTCTTCCTTCTTTTATCTTTAATCCGTTCGAAGTTCTTGGTTGTTTTTGTTTCATCTCTTCACACTCAGATGTGTTCTATTATCTCTTTTTTTTCTTCTCATTGTATTTTCTATATTTCTGGGTTTTTTTCTTAGCTATAACATCTTAGTCGTGTTCATGTCTTAATACATTTTTCTCCCTCTTTCTTAACATTTTTTTTATCGTTTTCTTAACATGTAGAAACAAGTTCATTGTTCATTTCCTCTCTAATTCTCCTGGATGTTTTCTTCTTCCTTTTTCGCATTACTTCTTTGATCTCCTTCTGTATTTCTCTTATATCTGCTTTAACTATTATCAGTTTTCCAGATTTTGCGCTTCCAATTCTCCTCCCAATACTATTTTTATCTCCAATCCCATTTTAACTTCATGTTTCCTTTTCTCTTATCATATCTCTTAAATATTACTTCGGTTTTGTTCTTTTGTTTTCATTGTTTCCAAAGTATATACCAAAATAGTATCATCTTAATTTTTATAATGTTGCAATTTTCTATTTCCAATCGCCATAGGTTTTACGCTTTATTTCTAACAATTTTAACGATCCATTTCATGTACCGTTGTAACTTATCAACCTTTGCAAGCTGTTGTTTTATTTGCTCATATTGTATAGTTCTACTAGTGAAACGATATTAGAGGTAATTCTGTTTATTTACAACCTCAGATATTAATTGTTCAATTTCTATCGCCCGCTTCTTCCTCTTCTTTCTTCCTTTTAAAAAAAATATTTAATTTAAACAAATTCAATGGTAACTTATTTCCTTGTCATTTGCATCCATCAATGTATCATCTGAGAATTTCAAATAGTAACTGTTACTTCTCCCAAACGCAGTGCTTCCAGTCCAGTTTTCTTCACCAAGCACTTTTGCTATTCCAAATATATAGTTACATAAACCTGAAATAAAATTGGACATTCTTACCTAAATTTTTTCAGTTCGTCCCATCTTAACTATATTTTTCTACTGTAGATATCTTGTCTCAACTTAAACGCTTTTCCTCTAAGTCCAATCTTTTGCATTTCCCAAAACAACCTTTTCTCTGTTCTTCCCATCAAATGCCGACTGTATGTCTATGAAGAAAGCATAATTTTTTTTCTATTGTTTTGTAACTTTTTTCGATTGGCGCATTCAGGGAGGACCTATTATCTCTCGTCGATTATTCCTCTCTGAAATTAAATTAGTTCTCTGTAATTTTCTTATTTTATCCCTTATTATTTCCTTAAATTTCGTGTTATTATGCTAGTTAACACTTTATACAATACACTTAGCAGTGTGATCCTTCAATAGCTTTTGGCATCTTTTGCTTGTCCTGTTTTGCATAATGAATACATTTTTTTCTTAGCGTCAGTTTTTGAGGGAATATTGTATTCTCCCATGCTCTATTTATTTTTCCCAGTTTTCATCCTTCATTTATTCGGTGACTGCCTTATAAAATTCATTTACTTCATTTAGTTCTTGATCATTGTTGGGTTCTTCTTCTTATAGACTCTTAATTTCTCTATTCAGTTCTTCCATTTCTATTCTTTCATGACGATCCTTTTCATATTCTTACAAACTGCAAGCCACTCCCTCATTTTCATTTTTTATCTATCATTTAATACCTCCATAAAATGTTTCTTCCAATTTTCTAATTTCAGTATATCTCCTATCAGATTTATTTTATTATATTTGTTCACCTCTTCCCAAAAGTGTTTTATTGATCTATTTTTCCGTATTTCCTCACAAATCTTGATTTTTTGGGGGGGCTTTTTGTTGATGATTTATAAAGCTCTCTTTAAACTCAAAATATCTATTTTTATCTTCATCATTTTCAGTGTCTTCGGAAATTCCGTTAAATATCTTCTCGTTTGCCTCTTTTCTTCTTTAATCCTCCTTTTAAACAAGTCTTTTCTTTCCATCTCTCTCTTTTTGGCAGTCGCTCTCTCTTATGTTCACCTGTGTACCCTATGTAGCTTCCTTTCGTACTTTATTTAACTTATCTTCTGTTTTGTTCTTGTGCGTTTCTTACTTTTTACTCTTATTTCGGCTCTCTTCTATCTTTATATAACAATTTCTCGTACGTTTACAACTACATAACCTTTCTCTAAGTTTCTCTCATTCATATATACGTGAGATTTCTCTCTTTGCCCCATTATATTTTTTCCTCATTATTTTCAGTCATTTTGCTCATAGATTTCCATGAAACTTTTCTTTCATTTGTTCTTCTCTTCGTCTTTAGATTTACTTTACCTTCACCATTGAAATTTCCCACTATTGTCAACTGTATCCTCATTCAACTATTTATTCTATCTCATCTTCTGTTGCTTCACGATCTTTCTCTTTACTCTTATTGTTATTATAACTCCTCTCCGCCTTCGCTGTCTATAATGCATTATAACTCTATATTTCCATTTCTGTTTTATTGTTTTCCATTGAGTATTTGTCTTTACAACTACCTATTGGTATACTTTCTTCTTTACCTATTGGCGTACTTTTGCTTTTCCTCTTCTTCTTTTTTATTCATTTCTCTCTTCCCACGTTATTATCCCTTGAAATTGCGGAAACAATTTTTTCTACACACTTTTCTGTTGCGTCCAAATTTCCAAATTAATGAATATATCATTCATTAGAATATAGCGGGTTCAAATCCCGTCACCATATATGCTCATCCTTTGAGCTAGGTGGTTCTATAATAAGAGTAGCCCAAGAGTTGGGGAGGGGCTGTTGACTAACTGTTCTAGCCTATCACTTCAAAATTAGAGTAACTTCCTAGAGTAACTTTGTGGAAAATTCAACCAACCAATAAACAAACTTTTCAATATACTCCCCTGTTTTCTTTTGTTATTATTGAATAGCCTGCTACTTTTAATATAACCATTTCCAATTTATCATGTTCTTCATTAGCTGTTAGTTTTGTTCTCCTCTATAGCTCCAAATCTAATAACTTCTAGTCTTTTTGTTTTTTAGATTATTTGCATTTCCGCTTGATAACAATATTTCATGCTTTAATCCCTATCAAATTCTTGTCCTTATATACTTATCTTACTAAACTTATCTTATCACTGTTTTCCTTTCTCTTAACCCCTTGAGTCTTGCACCTGCAACAAATTCGTTACTCACCTTTTGTGCGTTCTACGAAATATTTTATTTTTCAAATTCTTCTTTTCCCTTTACTCTGTCCCCCGTTGGGACCGCGGTAAGGCTTTGATTTATAATGTTAAAATCCGGGGTTCAATTCTCCGCGATGGACAAAGCAGATAGCTCACTATGGCTTTGTTATGTAAAAAAAAAAAACACCAAACCCTTTAATCTTCACCATTCTTTCAAAATATTTGTTTTTTCTTTTTCAAATTTAGCCATAATCTGTCTTCGCCATTTTCTCTATTTTTTTAACCCCGTGTAGTCTTTCAATTCCCTCAACTTTAAATCAGGAGTTTCCTTTAACCAATTCCGCAGTGTGCAATTTTCTATAGTTTTTGTTTTGCTACTATTTTATATGGCTTGGAATACCTCTAATACAACTTTCAGATTTTGTATCTCCTCCAAAGGTATCTTTTTTGTTTTCTCTGTACTACACTCTCTCGAACCAGTGCTACTTTTAATATGTATAATTGCTTCTTTGCTTTCTAATTCTCTTCTTCGAACTTTTACAACTTATAATATCTTTTCCAATTGCTTCTAAGTACCTCCATCATGTTAGTAATTTTAATTTTTTTCTTGCCTTTTCTTCTGATCTTGCTTTCTTTGAATAGGTGAATGTGATACTTTTATACATTTCTTTTAAACACTTCTCTAAGTCTTTTTTAGATATAAACTTATCTGAATTGATAAAATGCCAGCTCCTCCTGTCTTCTTGCTCCTATCTTTTCAACTATTTGCCACTTTCTCTTCTTTCTTCATTACATTCTTGAATTCCTACCTCTGTAACTTTCTTTCCACATTACAGCTTATCCACTTTCTTCTGTATTTTTTTTCTCCTGCTGCAATCTTTCGATTTTGTTTTACATCTAATATTTTTTCCTCTGTATCTTGTCTTTTTCTTCTTCTGTAATTGTTTCTTCACCCGTTATTTTTATCTCCTTATTTTAGGACTACCTTATTGTAGGTGAATGTATCAGAAGAACGAAAGCCATAGATAAAAACCTCATTGGTAAAAATACGTAAAGAATAGTTTGTCCTACTTGATAATTTGAGGGATATTTCGTCGTTCTTTGTCTTTACCATTCAAATACATCGAAAGAAAATAATCTATCAATGTGCTGTACTCATCACCAAGAAACCTTTCAAATCTGCCTTAAAAATTCAATCTTTTACCAATAATTATTTAAAAATAACTTCTTTTGAAGAACAGCTATACATCTTAGACCACTGCACCATAATAGTGTTTTGACCTATGGAAGTATTACCTTTAACATGTTTACCATTCATTTTGCAAAAAGGAAAAGGAAGAAGTAAGCATAAAGTACTTAGTTGAATTTTTTTTACCAATACATAATGTAATAGTTCACAACTGAGCAAATTAAAAAGTACTGTAAAATCATTTGTGATAAAGCTAGTTTCTTTGCTCAAGACATGCATTAGAGGTTTCAGTAAAGGTTGCTTGTTCAAAACGTTGACCCCAAAAATATTTTTTCTTCATAGCGATTTCTTTCTTTCTTAGTTCTAGACCTACAGCTGAACTGAATCGGATTCGAGAGTAAATTTAACCTTATTGGTATTTTGAAGTACTTAATTAAGTAGATATAAGTAAGGGCTACTAAAAAAAAAGAGAACACGGATTCGAATCCTGTAGTTTTAATGAAAAAATCTGTGATGTTTTATAGGAGCCAACTATACCTGTGGAATGAAAGTATTGATATATTATGTGAGTACAGATTAATTATAAGCATATAATTTTTGCTTGTACGCATTTGCAGACTGTTAGTTTAAACGTTTTCAAAATACGAACACCTGATTAGACTAGACAGTAACTATGGTAACACAACGTCGATACCGACCCTATTTGTCATTATAGCTAAGTGAAATAAACTTTGTTATGACAAAACAATGTTACTGTAATCAGTTAACAAACGCCGTTGGAGATTATAGTATTGAAGTATTTTGTTTGACAAAAGTATTTGCCCTGTTTGTTTTAGCGAAACGCACTTCAACAAAATTATTCGATGTCGTTGGATATCGGAACCGAAATTTATCATACTTCACTTCCCTGTTAGCTGTTTGTAGCATAAATACGAAAAGCTATTACAATTGGAACACCAGTGGATCTAAAACGGCCAGACGATAGTGGTTGTACTTGCATCGTATCTTATTATGAACATGGTCACTCTGTTCGGGGAGAAATATTGTATCATTAATAAAATCGAACAAGATGAGAACGTAATAGTTGATATCGCAGTAAATATGTCTACATTCAATTGAATGCATTTGCTTATTCCAGCAATCTATAAAACGTATTAACATGCTTTATATAAAAATAAATCGCTTAATACATAGCCTTAAAAGACAATGAAACATAAGTGAAATCACAAAGCATCTAAGGCTTTTGAAAACCTATCTTGTCATAAAATTAAACTATGTTTGTTTGTTTGTTTTGAATTTCGCGCAAAGCTACAGGAGAGCTATCTGCGCTAGCCGTCCCTGATTTAGCAGTGAAAGACTAGAGGGAAGGCAGCTAGTCATCACTACCCACGGCCAACTCTTGGGCTACTTTTTTACCAAATAATAGTGGGATTGACCTTCGCTTTATAATGTCAGCACGGCTAAAAGGGCGAACATGTTTGGTGGAGCAGGTATTCGAACCCGCGACCCTCAAATGAACTATGTAATAATAAATATTTAGTGCATGACCCTAAACTAAATTGTGAAACATCAGTATTGAGATCGTGCATTTAATCTATGTTTTTTTTAGTAAGCACAATACACAAAGTTTCAAACATGACCTTAATTCGTGATTCTTTCAATGTGAATAATAGTGTAATTAAATCGTAGCCTTCATTTATCTTCTTTCAGTGTGTATAAATGAATATATATATATATATATATATATATATATA
>NW_013666171.1:269969-283637 GCF_000517525.1 Limulus polyphemus | reverse complement strand
AGTCTTCTGTTTCTTTTGTTCCTTACGGATTTGTTCAAGTTAACTCTGTTGACTAAGGTGTTCCTGAGTCTTCTGTTTCTTTTGTTCCTTACGGATTTGTTCAAGTTAACTCTGTTGACTAAGGTGTTCCTGAGTCTTCTGTTTCTTTTGTTCCTTACGGATTTGTTCAAGTTAACTCTGTTGACTAAGATCTTCCTGGGTATTTTGTTTCTTTAGTTCCTTACACAGATTTAGAAGCAGAGTAACTCCAGTCTTATGATTTTGGACTGTATTCGGATGTTTACCAATTCAATACTGGCTTGCGTCATGTTGTTATGCCCTTGGGCAAGACACTTCACCCTGTTGTTCCATACTACCCCGTTGTATGAAGTATACCAGCTGACAGTTGGAGGTTAACCCGCGACAAACTGGCATCCGGTCAAAGAAAAATGTGCTACAATTTTTATCCACTTGTACCAATTAACCCGAAGTAATGCACCGGATCCTTTGTGCCCTTTCGGCATGGGAGGGACCTTGATCTTTACATAAGTTTATTTTTTTATAAGAAAGTTTTACAGGAATAATTCATTGTTTTATTAAAAAGAACCTTGAAAAGACTGATTATTTGAAAGTGTTCATGAATACCCGACTATTTAAAATAAACTCTAATGTTGAAATACATTTACAAATCAATATCACGTTTTTCGTCTCTCCATTTCAAGTTAGATAAGGTAATCGAGTTTTATCTTTATTCTATATTGTTAAAGCATCTGAATGTTTTTGTATCCCGAAGATACAGCAGTCGTAAATTGGTTGTGTTTTGGAGCATGCTTCAATAGTTATAGTAAACGATGTTGTAGTCGGTCCTTAATAGCCCATAACCCCTGATCTCTATCTCCAGGAATCTTTTCGGCTATTGAAAAACTTAAATTTTCTTTTGTATAAATGACTTGCAAAATTCCGTTTCAGGTATGACAGAATAAATCTTTAAAGAGAATACGCATAACTAAAAACGACAATATCAACGAAACAGCTAGTAAAGAATAAAACAAAAATCATTAGGGAAAAGTTCGGTAATACTTTCTTATGCTTTGCTCAGTTTAAAGAACATCTAACTGTAACGAAAAGTTAATTTTTTGCTCCTAAGTTTTGTATGAAATAAAACCAGTTAAAGAACTATCCGAGTAAGGTCTTTATTCTTCAAAAAGAAAATTTTATTAACTTAAAACATCAAAATAAGACAAACTTGAAATGTTAAAAAAAATGTACATGTTTCTTATAAAGTTAAATATTTTCAATTTATTAGACAAAATACTAACTTTATTGATAATGAGTACCATTTCTTACTGAAACTTATGGGGTGGATCTTTCTTCCCGTTATTTTCTATTACGACCAATTATGGCCCGTTTTAAAGAAACACTATTTTAGTATCTTAAGTATTGTTTGTTTGTTTGTTATGGATTTCATGTAAAGCTACACGAGGGCTATCTGCGCTAGCCGTCCCTAATTTAGGAGTGTAAGACTAGAGAGAAGGCAGCTAGTCATCACCAGCCACCGCTAACTCTTGGGCTACTCTTTTACCAAGGAATTGACCGTCACATTTTAACGTCCCCACGGCTGAAAGGGCGACTATATTTGTTGGAATGGAGATTCGAACCCGCGACCCTCAGAGTGCGAGTCGAGCGCCCTAACCACCTGGTCGTGGCGGGCATATAAGGATCTAGAGTTTGAATGCTAGTATATTCAATTTTTCATCTCCTTGTTATCTCTGTCATTTCATTTCTTTCATAGTTATACCAGTATTGCAAAGATTCAGGTCCGAAATATGAATTAAAAGTAATGATGAAAAAAGTTTTGTTGTTTGTTTCAGTAGTTTTAAAGCTAAACCGATCAAAACGAAAAAGATTTTTGCCTGAGTATCTCAGGGTTGTATAAATATATTATTTGTCCTATAAATTCTGAAAACATGTAACTAAAAAACAAACATATGTAAGTGCAGCCAACTGTTCAAATATGTATAAGTACGCGGGAATATTTACAGGGTAGCTATAAAGGATTCCACCCGGTTCAGAAGGTTTTGTCTCAGACACGACAGTGCCGAGAGATTGAGTTGAAATTCGCAGGAATTGACCGATATCACATGTGCGATAGAAACACACAAAAATCATTTCCATCAGATGGCACTGGGCGAGATCTCGAGCTTATGTAAAAGCACTAACATCATTTTCATTTCATGTAGTTATCTAGGTAAGATAGTCCGCAGGATAAAGCAGCCATAATGAAGCCGTTAGTTTTCTGACAAACATCAGTCGCTTGGATTCATTTGTTACTTTCTCTTCACAGAGTTGAAATACGTAAACGTTATTATGTTAAAGTCATCAATTTGTGTCTTGAAATCATTTTATTATTCAGAAATTTATAATAAAAGTTACTACGTTAGTTTCTTGTGGCTGAAGTTAATTCCATATAGGAACATCATATGAAGTAAGAGTAAAATACAGGATGGAAATAAAGGTTTGTACCCAGTTCATAAGGACGTTCCTCAGACATAATAGTGCGGATCCAGTTGATATTCACAGTGTATATCCATTGTGACAAAATAACGTTAAAACTCGTCACCAGATGGTGCAACACTGTTTTTACAACATTGTTTTGTTTTAGTCGATAATAAAAACAAATATTCAAGTACAGATCACATTTAATTTGGCTTCTATGGATCTTTTCAGGTCGATCGGTATGAGGGTTAATTTTATTAATGTTTCATAGTATAGAATGTTACATTTATTTTGTTTAAATGTAGAAACACTTACAGAAGTGTACTGTCTTCTGGACCTTGTAAGTCGAAAAACAAAATTCACAAAAAAGTGTGATAAAAGTAACGGCTGTTAACCATTTCTTATTAGCATAATTAGCAAACCTGAACTGTGTAGCAGGTAAGGTGTGTCCTAATCATTATTGTGATGGACCGTGAATTAGACGGTTCTTGTCATGATGCCACAAATTCGAGCTACGCACTATGGGGCCTTGTGTGAGTTATAAGACCGACAATCAAATTCGATTAATCGATTAGTGTCGCTCAAAAGTTGGCTCTTGGTCCCTCTAGTTTGTCAACTCAAAATTAGAGATGGCTAATACAGATACCCCTTGAGTAGCTTTACGCAAACACTCGAAAACAACCAACCGTCCGGGTATAGCAACAATAAACTAAAATCATCGTCTTCTCTCACTAAACACTTTTTTCACGACTTTGGTATTTCCAAATCGAGTTCCCTCGCTAACCTTTCTTATTACAAGAGCTTTCAAATAGTTTACTATTCTTCTATAAGAGAATAAAGCGCTCGAGTTTTGGGTCTCGTTGGAAAACCATTACAGGTTTTGTATGTGATACTGTGTGTAACTGCTTAATCAGAATTCCCTATTACTATATATCATTTCTGCATCAAATAAGAACACTTTACATGTCATATCTCTTTAGTATTTGAATATTACACAACAACTACATGTGTTCGAAGATGAATGAAATTCTATCATATAAACATTATTATGTGTGTTTTCAGTGCTACTTTTATAAGTGTTCCATTGCGCATATGGTCTGTTACAGTGGATATTAACCGTATCCCTTAAAGGATATTTTCTTCAAGTTTCTTAAGCGTTTTCTGCTTCTCTCTGATTTACTTGATCGATCAGTATTCTCCGGTTCTATATCTTTTCTTCTAGTCTGTTTTATGTCTATACCTTTCTTACCTAGCCTCTTGGCTATGTATATATACATCTATGTCTCTAGTTCTTCTACTTACAATCCGTCAAAGTGTTTGTTTCTTCACCGCTCAATCCGATTATCTCCTATTACAGTTTCTAGCCGGTTTCTAATCTCTGCGCTTCTATAATACTTCATATATGGTTTTAACATTTGGTATAACTGTTGCAGTATTTTATTATTTGTTTTATCTGATGCTTATTTTTTATTCATCTTGCCATATGAGAATCTGAACCAAAGAACTATGACTAATCCATTTCATTATCTAAGTATACAAATAAAATACTGACCTACTTCAGTACGTGCTTATCTTGGTCAGATCTTCACTACAAAATTTTCTCAAGTATGAAAACTGATAAATCTGTTTCTTTGTTTCATTACCTTGACCAAGAAATTAATATTAATTCACCTCACCAGCAAATCATTTTAGATGTAAAAACTGATAAATCTGTTTCTTTGTTTCGTTACCTTAACCAATAAAATGATTTGCTGGTGAGGTGAATTAATATTAATTTCTTGGTTAAGGTAACGAAACAAAGAAACAGATTTATCAGTTTTTACATCTAAAATGATTTGCTGGTGAGGTGAATTAATATTAATTTAGATCTAAAAACTGAATACTAGTTTTCGTTGTGTCACTCTCTGTATCAGGAAATTGAGATAAGCCAATTGACTACCAAATTATCTTAAGTATGAAACTGACTACTATACTCAGCTGTCACACCGAGTCAGGAAATTAAAACTAATCCACCCCATTACCAGATAATCTCAAATAAAACTGACTAATCTGCTTTGTTACCTCACTAACTGGATCAGGAAACGAGGACTAATCCACCTCACTAACAGGTCATCTCAAGTCCGATATTTTTTAATCTACTTAGTTACTGCACTATCTGGATCACAAAATAAAGCTACCTCACTTCACTATCGTATCATATTGATTTATAAATTAGAGCTGACCTACCTCAATATCTATATGATTAACAAAAAACAATTAAGATTAGTCCATCTCGCTGTCTATCTGATTAAATAAACATAATCTTAATCAACAGCTATTTGTTCTTTATTTCTTTGTTACTAAGCACAAATCTACACAATGGGCTATCAGTGCTCTGTACCCCGCGAGAATCGAAGCCTGATTTTTAGTGGTATAGTCCTTCATATCTACCGCTGAACCACCGGCTGAATGAGGCTGTTGTTTTTTATATCTATCAGTATTAGATTTTTATGAGCTTAATCAACCGCTACTTGCGTTTTTTGTGTGTGTGTGTTCTATTTGATTTTTGCTAGCTGTTTCATAATACGAGTAGCTTGAAATTTTACATGCTTCACAGTTTTGTTCGTTATTTGATTAGAGCTATCTGGCCTAAATGTGGCTTAATGATTAGCTTATTGGACTTGGAAACAGAGGGTCTCAGATTTCACACTTGGCGCTATCGACGGACTTTTAGTTGTGGGTGCATTATAATAATGGCAGTCAATCCTACAATTCGTTAAGAGTAGTTATTTCAGGTAGCGGGTGATGCCGACTGCTTCCTTTCCATCTGTGTGGTTCACAGTTTAAAATTATGGATGGTTATGCCTGAATACTTGGGATCTCTTACCTGGTGGTTCTCTTAGCCCGCTGTGTGCATAAAGCGTATTTCAGGCGAAAAAAAAACAAAGACTGTTTCAAGGGATCACAGGGCTAGTCATGGATTTTACACACCTTCAATCCACCAGTATGCTCTGCAAATTTTGATATCTGATATTTTCAAAATTTTTGCTTATAGTTTTAATCGGTCATCACATTTTAACGAATAAATCTTGTTTGGAACACAACCATCATTTAACAAACCTATACTACATTGCAGCAATAAACATTTCTTAAATTAGTCATACCTTCTATTCCACATCTGGATATGGCTTAAAGGATTTCTTGAAGGCAGTTAAAAAGCACTTCTCGAATAGTTATGGCTCTACCTTCAATTAAAACCACTTAACTTTTATCCCTGTTTTTTTATGCCGTTTGAAATCATGCCCACCTATACTTGCGTATGTATTTCTCTGCAAGTTTTATTCTCATGCCCGAATGTTCAGATCCCAATAAGACTCCACAGAAGTATTGCAGAATCGCTGTAGTGGGATTCAGGGGACCCCGGTAATGATAAAATCGCTTATTTCTAGAGTACATAGAGATGCAGTTTACATGGCCCTTATTACTTTATTCATGAATAATGTGACAAGAAGAAAAATATAGAATGTAGCATTTGGGATAGAAATTAATATAGATAATTAAAAACAAACATATCTTTTCATTAAAAATTTGTAAGTTAGGCTAAGTATGTTTTTGTAAAATTTCCGTTACTTGACTGACTGCGTGGCATGAAAAAAGTGGAGACATTAAGGCGGAGGTCAAAATGCTTTTGTTTATTAGATTTCGTACAAATCTACTCTTTTAAGACCGAATAGTGGGATCTGACAGTGACTCTTATAACGCATCCACGACCCCAATCCACGAAACGCGATTTCTCTTTGGCGATAACGGGACCTTAACTAAAAAAAAAAAAAAACAACCTCCTAACCACCAGGCGGCGTTTGGGCCCCCTCAAAATCCACCCTTTTCTTTTCAAGACGCCTCACGTAAACTTGGCCCGCAACAACATTGTTCAACCATACATTCATTTCTACTAACGTTTATCACTAGCAATTCACCCTTTCCATATTCGTATGTCCAGGGTATCCCTACTTTTACGGTTTTGTTTGTCTACCATCCATAGACATATTAAGTACTAATTTTTAAAGCAACGTAGCTGGAGACTAACTTTAAAATCTTGTTACTCGGTTGTTCTATTTAGGCTTTATGAGACGTAGCCATTGCTTTATTATAAGATGTAATACT
Source organism: Limulus polyphemus (assembly GCF_000517525.1). Taxonomy (NCBI): domain Eukaryota; kingdom Metazoa; phylum Arthropoda; class Merostomata; order Xiphosura; family Limulidae; genus Limulus; species Limulus polyphemus. The sequence continues at coordinate 277,019 of NW_013666171.1, read as the reverse complement.
AATTCATCTTCATATAAGTCTTAACTGACCGATATTTTAAACACCGGGGTTTCAATACCAGTGGTTGGTACTGGAAAGGTAGCCCATTATGTAGCTTTGTGCTTAACAATAAACGAAAATCGAGATGTTTATAAATTATCTAATAGCGTTTTGAGAATATCAACGTTGGTGATATAAAACGTTTCTTTATGACATAGAATAACAATTCTTGTGAAACTTTATTAACGAATAAATTAACTTTACAAATAAACATCAGTTTTAAATTAAACTGAATAATTCACTGTACTAAGATAATTTTACAACCTGCTGGTGTGTTTCAGAAAAATTACATATTATTAGTTCTACTTAAATCTATATTGTTAGTTATTGGTCAGTATTTGAAATAAAATCGGTTATAAAAGGCAACGTTTTTTAAAACATACAGCATAAACATTAATAAGGCTTAACGATGTATATTGTAAACTCGAATAGTTGAAGTACATATTAAAGTTACACAGTAAATGAAAATCTCTTTAAAACAGACAGATATACAAAACCTGATAACCGAAACACTTTGGAAAGATGGAACTTCCTTCATTAGGGGCAAATTTGGAGACAAAAGTTGGCGAAGGAAAACAACAATGTAAGTACTTGTATTTGTAAGTTGTATGTATGATAAAGCTATCACGCTATCTGCCGCCTCCCAGCTTTTGAATTACTCACCAGAGGGAAGGCAGCCAGTCAAGAGCAAACCACCACCAACCATACACGCTAAGGAATTGATTGTCACTCCTATAACGGCTTATAACTTAAAGTGCGATGAATATTTTATGATATCTCGTGGCTTCGAACACGGTTTACCCTGTCCGAAATCTAGAGCTCCACCACAGGGCCAACAAGTGCCCTTTTTTTTTGGATACAATCACAGTACTTATATTTTCCAAGCCAAATAATAACTAAACCATTGAGTCTCGTGAAATAGGTAAATAATTTTCAACAGCCAAGCTACTTCGAATGAATTCTCGACAGTCGAAGGCTCTCATGTGCCAACATTTGTACGTTTGTTAGTGAATTTATCTAAGGTGTATATTTTTCACCACACCAGTTATGTTTTTACTGCTTAGATAATTCAACTGTTTTTATTTGAAAACGAAATGAAAAATACGTGTTCAGTTAACTAATTTCATACTCACGCACTTTTCATAGGATAAATCATAATGAATAGTAGAAACAGATCTTAATAATTCGCATTTTTACAAGCTCTTGGTTGTGTGGGTCCTATTTTTTACCGATAGCCACCCAGTGGCACAGCGGTATGTCTGCGGACTTACAACGCTAGAAACCGGGTTTCGATACCCGTGGTGGGCAGAGCACAGATAGCCCTTGTGTAGCTTTGTGCATAATTAAAATCAAACAAACAATTTTCTAGAGTAGGTTACATTTTTTTCGTTTCTACTCTAAAGTTTGAGTTATATTTTATTTCGTTGTCATATAGAAAGATTGTCACAAACTTGATCTAACAGAGCTGTAATAACCAAAAGGAAAGCGATTAGTATATCAAAACAAATCAGTACTTCTTCTGTTACTCTGATGCATCTCAACTTGCGCTATTGAACTAAGAATGCAAAGAACATACATTTGTGACATTTCCAATTTTATATCATATGTATTTCCTCGCCTTGGATTCGTACTCGAGAACACGAGGCGAGTGCTCTAACAATTGAGATAAGGGGCTAGCCTGCTAGCACTTGCTAGTAAGACACTTTTTAACAGCTGAAACAACTACGCTCTTTCCTCTCACAAACAAGGCCCATCCTTGAGCATAATTTCATGTTTGTTGGACGGCCACTAGTTTGTATCTTTTATCAATATAACTATATTGATACGATGCCCGATAATGTCTTTTTCACAGTATTATACATATATATATATATATATTCTTCACCTCGGATTCGAACCCGATACCTGGAAGTACTACATACTTGAAAATAATTAAATTTATCCATAGATACTCCTGGCCAGTTGAGCAAGAGTTTCAAAGATTAAATTCGTATGATAAAGATCCACTTTATATCCCAAGACTAAACCACCATTCATTATTTAAATATAATTGTAAGCATGACAACGATTTCATAAAATGCCTTTGTGCTTTTACTGGACGATTTAAATATATATAACGAAATATATATGCATTTTTCCCACTGAGTAATATTTAATATTTTCTGGCTTTAAAAAAAAAACGTACTTCGATTGAAAGATGGGCGTTTACAGATGACCAAAGATGAAACTAAACTAAAGTTCAAACATCATTCCAAAGCAAAGAAATGTTATTAATTTACATCCTCACTTGAAATAATTAGTGATGAAATTATTCACGGATTACTAAATTAAATGGTATGTTCATAAAAACTACGTTTAAGTCTCGATTGTAGCAAGCTGCTACTTACTTCTTGTAGTGCACGTGTAGATTCAGTTGAGCGTTTGGTTGACCAGCCACCCGCCGTCAGTCACGGATCTAATGATCGACCAGACACAGAAGACAACTCGTTCACGATGTCTTCTAGAAACCTACTGCCATACTGCTCTTATTTATCTTCCTCCCATTCCTCTGCAACGAATTCCTAGAGGTATGAAATATTGTCCTTCTCTGTCTCTGCAGATCTAGCCAGTCTTGGATGCTTCTAACTATCGTTCTGGGCAACTCCAGCCGTCGTCTCACAAACATAAACGATCCACAACAGTCGTACAGGACATGCGCAGTACACTCTCTAAAACTCTCATTGATTGCCATCTCGATGCACATCTAGCTGATTCGACTTCCAACTTCTTTTGTTGATGTCTGCAGTGCACATATAACCGCCTTATGCAGAACGGAGTTTTTCTCTGTATAAACTAAATATCATAACCTGACATATCTAATTTCATGTATGCTTACTTTACAGTAGATTGTTTTTCACGTATATGAATCCACAACGTAAAGTAGCATAACTCTGTGATAACTCTTTTATAATACTCGACTGCGTATGCACACTATAACCAAACTGTGTCATAACACAATCCAGTCAACATAAAACAACATTATTAAATAGTTTTCCTTGTTATTTCAAGTTAATATGTTTACAATACTTCGTATTAATAAATTTACATTATTTATTGTTATGTGTTTATTTTGTGTTTTTATAGCCCACGGTCACCTTCATTGTTTTCTTTTTCCGCGCACTTGACATTGCAATCTAAATTGGGTTGCTCTGCTTTTTCGTTCTCCGCTGTTGTTGTTTGGGTTTCCTGTTCACCTAATTGAATAACTCTTCATTTATTTTTATTTTCTACTCGAAATGTTTAAAACGAATTTTATTACAGAAGCTCGAATTACTTGCACGCACTGCCTTTGACTGTATTCTAACGCTCTTGTTTCACAGCCTGTAACGACCCATTAGATGTACGATATTCTTATCTAATATTATATCATTCCTTATAACATTATGCGTGTGTATCACTTCATTCAAAAATTATATATATATATATATATATTATCAAATACTTTAAATCGCTTCCTACATCACGCATGCTAATCTTACTGCTTGGTGTTTATTCATTTTTTCAGAATAAATACTTTAACGTATATTACCGAGTATTTTTTCTTCACTGCCTTGTATTGTGAGTTTAGAAATATTGTAAGAGTTATATAGTACTATGTCACTGACTTTTATGGTACTTTGTACTGAGCACCATTCTCAAGAGTTTCCTTTACTGTTGTTTTCTGTTTATTTCCCAACTTTTTAGGGCCTTCCTTACAACATCTTCTTTGATTTTTAATGAATTACTAGCATAACTCACAACTTTAAATATCCCGTAAACATTTTCAATAATATTACCTTATCAGAACTAGCCTACCGTTTTATAATATTATATGTTTCTCACGTACCCATTTTTTTTGGGTTATAAAACTGAAATTCTATCTTAAGAGTCCTGCTAAATTATGACGTAGAGAATATAATAATTTTATTTTATAAAATTAGTCATACTAGGCAATGCCAAGAGTTTTTACCCTCTATGGGTGAGCTCTATGGAAATAATGTTTATTTCACAATAGAGTGAAAATACATGTAAAAGAAAACACTTTATTGGTGGATACTAGAAACGGTTTGTGATTGATGCTTGACATAACCACCGAGAATGTGAGTGGTTGCTGCATAGAAAGTAATGACCAATGAGTCAAGAAGCTGAAGTCTACCGAGTTGAATAAGATGGGATAAAAATTAACGTTGTAAAAGGATGATGTATAATTTTCTGTAAACGTAGATAACCTAGGCAGCAGGTGAGAATAACAGGCACGTGAAAAGCACCTGTAGATTTGGCTTTTGTGGATAATAGTCACACAAGACATTTTCCTAGGTCTTAAAAGTCAAGGAAGGCACTGGTTAGGGCGTTTGACTCGCAATCTGAGGGCCGCGGGTTCGAATCCCCGTTCCACCAAACATGCTCACCCTTTCAGCCGTGGTGGCGTTATAACGTGATGGTCAATTCCACTATCCGTTGGTAAAAGAGTAGCCCCAAGAGTTTGCGGTTGGTGGTGATGACCAGCTGCCTTCCCTCTAGTCTTTCACTGCTAAATTAGGGACGGCTAGCGCAGATAGCCCTCATGTAGCTTTTCGCCAAATTCAAAACAATCAAGGAAGACAATAACATCAGCGTAGTGCCTAACACAAAGCGTAACGAATACCAGCACAGACAACATTTCCAGCTTCAAGTTCAAAAATATTGACCAAAGATGTTCCTAGAAACTTGATTCTTTATTAAGGGTAAAGAACATACCCTGAAACTGTAGAATGATCTTTATTCATCTGTTTCTAGCATTTTTTAAGCTTATGCTTATATTCAATGATTTGTCTTTTCACTGAATTTAGATTATTAGCCATATGGTGAAAGATCATTGAAATAGTTCTGTACTTTAGCTGTTGCATAAAGTGGGCTAAGAGAAGAGCTTCTTATGACAATGTCGTCCATATACTGGAGAATCTAAAATTAACCATCCACGTAAAATGCCTGTTATTAGAATAAATGACGTACAGCAGGAGAGTGATCACAGAAGCCTCAGCTGCAGGACAGGATAAGTCGGAAACTGCTCATTGAACTTGAATGTTAATGGAACCGTTATCAAAGAAATTAGCATTCACCTGACTAGAATACAGAGTAGATCACGAGGTTGTAATTCATATTTTAGTCCAGCATGCCTAAAAAAGTGGTTACGGTTGCAGAATTTAGATTAAAATCTGTAATGATGCATATTAACTAGGTGATCAGCAGTCTGACGGTTCTTTCTTCACTAACTCTGGACATTATTTAGAGTACTATTGTTTTCTAGATATGTACAGGCAGATGTTGAGTTTAAATACGTTCAAGGAGTTTGTTGAAAAAGCAAATAACGATATTGTCTAGAGTATCAGTACAACAACGGATTTCTTCAGTCTAGTGTAGAATCCTAACTCCAAGAACGAAGGAAAAATTAAAGTTTTGTATTTGTTGCAAAGTTACTAAGGCTATCCGCCACCGTCTATAACGTTGGAATACTGACCAGAGGGAAAGCAGCCAGTCATAAGCACCCTACTCCTACGCTAAGGGATTGACTATCACATTTATAACGCACCTACAACTTAAAATGCGGGGAATATTTTGTGGTATCGCACGGATTTTAACCCTGTTAATCAGCTCTAAAATCCAGAGCTCAACCACAGAATCTACCCGAGCTTCACCCCAAACAAAAATAACAAAAAAAAGAATAACATGTTTAAATACTATATACTTAGGTTATTCTCCCCAAGGATTTTGACATTGACATCAAAATATAGTTTGTTCACTTTTAATATTATGGCAAAAGTTATAAAAAGGTATGTTATAGGAACCAATAGTAACTGAGAGTATGTATGGAGTACAGAATTCAGGAATAAAGGTAACAAAGTTGTGGTAATAAAAACAGCTTCAAGATAAGATTTGAAAGAAAAAACTTTTTCCTATAAGTAACTGTTAAATTAATGTTTGTTTTTGATATTCACACAAAGGTACACTAAGACTACCTGCACGAGTCGTCTCTAATTTTGAACTGATGTAGTGTAAAGAAGATAGCTAGTCAACAGCACCTATCGCCAACTCTAGGGCTAATCCAATGGAATAATGGCATTTCAGTGTCATTCTTATATGCACACAGAGCCACAATTGCAAAGTGCAAATTTGAAGTAACGGTACGCGAACCATTTCCTTTCAGGTTTACAATCCAGTGTGTTCATCACTGGGCAACAAACAGTCCAAATTATTGTTGTAAAACAAGGAGGAATGGGCATCGAGAACAAAAACCGATGGCAGTCTTTAGAACAACAACCAGGAGGGGTTTAGAAATAAAGTTGCTTCTCTTTACTCTACTTGTGAAAATGAAGTGATTATACATTTGAGATTTATCATAAGGGGTGAGAGGAAATAAAACCTTCCCTTGAAATTGTGTTTACCAATCTCTTGAATGGCCAAAATAGAAAGAGTGAACAATTAAAAAAGTACAGTGCAGAGAGCGATGTTTTGTCGAGGTGGTGGATGTTGTGGTAACTGTAGAAAGCTCTGCTGAGAGAGAGGGTTACAGTGTAAGAAAAGAAAAATACAGGACGGAAGCACATGAGTGGATAGAGGAAACATTAAAGATTTTATGACGTGATCTTTGGAGGTATATTGAGTAAAGCGAAAAGCGATGCAACTGTGTAAAGAAGAACTTGGACATGAACACGTTACTAGGAGACCGTAGTTCATAAGTATTGGCAATTTTATGAATAAGTATGCTGGATACAGCATTTCACTGATTGAGCCTCCTATTATACGTAAATAACAAATACTTTTACTAATCTTGGAATTGATTTTATTAATTCGATGACGAGGAACTCACTTTGAGACTAATAATGCTTGGAGATGGCTTGAATGGGTAATGAAGAAATTTTAATATAAGCTAAACATAACAGCAAATGTACATCGTTTCGACAAGGTTTTGTCATCAAAAAGTACAAGTAGTTTACACTGACACAGATATATATA
>NW_013666171.1:242989-269532 GCF_000517525.1 Limulus polyphemus | reverse complement strand
ATAATTTTTGTTTAGTAACGATTTTAATTTAAGGCCGGGTGTTTGAGAGAATTTGACATTGACAGGAATATTGTGTCTAAATTAAAATCTGTAATCAGCAGTGTAATGTTCTGTTGTTGGGTTTGTTAGTATCAATTTTGTGTCAGTGTAAACTACTTGTACCTGATGATGACAAAACCTTGTCGAAACGTTGTACATTTGCTGTTATGTTAAACTTATATTAAAGTTTTCTTCATTAACCATTCAAGCCGTCTCCAGCCATTATGATTTTATTAATGTGTGCGTCCAAGTTCATTTGTGATCAAAAGTAATGTCTTGGTGAATCACTAAAAAAACAGGTTTTGGTGTCTTGAACATATTAATTGAAACGGTATTTATATAAACCGTATATAATACATCAAGTTATACGGTATATAATATTTAGGATAGCGATAGGAGATAGGTACGATATTATTTTACAATAAGACTAACAATAATTGAAGTCACATAATGTTTTGTTGGACCCAACATTGGTTTCCAGTGAAAACTTGACAATTTAACAGTTTTTGTTGTTGTTTTACGTTGCTGTTGACGAAGCTTGTCCCTCAATACCAGAGCTCATCAGATCTGGTGTATTACATTAATCATAATTGTGATCAAAATTATTATTATCACTGTGTTATAATATCCCACCAATCATCTAATAAAAGGTTATTTAATAGGCTTATGCTTTCAAAATAAATAATTATACGATTATAATAATTTGTAGAGTACTTAGGACATTTTTCGTTTGTTGAACACAGCATTACGTTTTTGTAGAGTAGTTAGGACATTTTGATTTCCAGCACTATTTATAACCAAGTCATTGCAACAAAAATAATTGAATAAAAATTGTTGTGCCTCGCCAAACATCGGCCGGTAGCATGTGATTATAAAACTAGAGTAATATCCAGACAAACCTATAGATCCAAATAGTTACTCATCAGGCTCAAGGACACCAAAAAATAATTTTAGTCCAGCTTTATATGATTCAGTCATAAATTAGCTGGGCTTAGAGGTTCTTATTACCTACGAACACTGGAAAACGTCGTACATGATTAAGCATTAACTTCATAAAATAGACCATTCTTCTCGTCAAGAAGATTCTGTGGAGTATTAATTATGACGAATTCTCAGGTATTTAATTTTGGATGTCTGTCTTGTTCCTTTTATAGTCGGTAACATGCAAGTTGTCCGATATCTTTTGTTCTTGCTCAATTAACACCTGAAAATGCTACTTTAGTAGGTAGAGCACCATGTCCACTTGATATTCACTTACAAACTCCAATACATCACCTTCTCCATGTCATCAATTAAACTTCGAATGATGCAGTTATGTTAGTAGCCTATCCTTTTCAAAAGATAAAAGTAAGATATTTGGTGAATGTAACAAAAGGGAGTGGGAATCATTAATGATGCAGGGAGTGAACATTTTATTATTATGTGTTTTGTAAGTTATATTCTACTGTTTCTCTATTGTTAGTTTAATTAAAATCATCGATTAAATCCTTTAATATTTACATCTTTATGTTTATTATGTATTGTATCATTATTATTGATTTGCATTATTAACTTAGTATACTGATTTACGGCTAACTTAACATCATAATTTGGACGAACTTCGTAAGATATTATTGGTATTACGGCCGAAAATACTGCTAGCACAGAAGGTACTCAGCCGATGAAACTATATTAATGACTGAGCTAATATTTAGTTCTGATCTATATAGGTATCTTGCTTTGTTCAGAAGTTAATGAAAATAACATCTTTTCTAATATGTTGTTACGTCAGTTCCTACCATTTGTACTTGAGATCTTATACAATATATCATATGATAAACATTTGACTTAATTCTCAAGTCATTAAGCGGGATATTTTAGGTGAACTATTTGTGATATTACGTATATATATATATATACATATAATGATGATGTATCATTACTGTAAACGTTATATTAACCTCAGTTTTTAAATTCATGTTTGGTCTGATTAAACTCCCTTGGAAATGAAAATATTAAACCACGTTCAAAATATTTCTTCTCACGTTTTACTGGACTTTTTAGTTGACTTTACTTGCTGGTCTGAAGAATGAGCTTAGTTTTTATAGAGAACGTATTTAGCATAAGTATAAATTATACCAAAGTCAAATCGACTATCTTTTTTTTTATACTTTGAAAATTTCACTTCTATTGCATGTATGTTTTATTACAACATATTCAAACCTGTATTACATGCGGATCTTCATATAATACACTCAATCTTTATTATGTTTAGGTGTTAATGTAGAGCAATCCCGTATAACATGTAGGCTTTGGGGTAATGAACCCAACCCTGTATTACATACATATTTTGATGTAATACACTTAATTCTAATTACATGTACGTTTTAATATAACATACTCAGCCCTGTATTAAATACAGGTTATAATATATCGTACTCAACTCTGTGTTACAACACGCAATTGCAAGGTTGTATTTTTTTATTTTCTATGACATATTTCGTACAGTTATAATAACGGTTTTAAGCGCATCAGTACAGAGCGTCCAGAATATGGTTGTACACGTTTCCTATTTTCTCGTGAGTACATTTATGATTACAGCTTTAAACATCAAGCATAACTGTTTCTATCAACAGGTGTTGAAGAGTTTTTGATACTATTTTTGCGATGGAGCGTGTTAGAGTAACAACAGATTCTAACACCTGGTTAACATCGCTAAACAACCCCTAGGGGAGAAAAAAGGTAAACAAAAGAATTATGAAGATTGTTCTCTTCAAGCGTAATAATACCATAAGATATATTTTTTTTCAGGATCAATGAGAAAGGATGCAATTAGTAGAACAGGAAATTCTGTGTCGGAAATTCGCACAAAGCTACACAAAAGTTATCTATGCTAGGTCCCTAATTATGAACTGATAGACTTATAGGAAAGACAGTTGGTTAACAGTACCCGTAAACAACTCTGGGTCTACTCTAATCTAGTAGCGGGATTTAGCCCTAAAGTGAGGAGTTCATTTTTACTCAGCGGGAAGCGAACAATAAACCCTTAGAATCAAAATCAGGCATGCTTGCCACTCGGCCACGCCTGACCCCCTCAATTCGATCAAAACAGTTTAATTGTTTGTCTAAGTTTACATCCCTTCCACAACTTGCTTACCCTTAATTGTTTCATTCGTTAGTTATCACAGAATTATTGTTATGAAAATTTCATATCATGGGCTATCCTACACTTCAAAGTAACCTTTCTTTCATAACTTTTACAGCTGAGCCCCAAAACGTCTTTACATTCCTTCACGTTCGAGCCTAGTTTCAATACAGTTAGCTTATAAATAATAACATGGTTTCTCAACATTATTTCATGTTTATTATATCAATTTTTCTAATAATATTTTCCTACAGAACAACTAAACCTTCTTTATAGAATTCTAATTTCCCAGATTATTCCAATTGTTTTGATATTTCCGCTAAACTATCGAAACATAAAGAATGCCTTCTTTGTATAGAATGCAATTATTCACGTATAATGGATGAAGTTAAGTAAATGTGAGATAAATCCAACTACTTAAGAATCAAAATACCAAAGATATTCCAATATAACAGCTAGATTTTAAAAATGTTAAGGAGTAAATTTTTAACATGTTAAAATTATATATATATAATTATATTTTATTTTATTTTTTTGCTAAAACTTGAATGAAATGATAATAATTCATGTAATGTGAGATTACAGTCTGTACATATATATATATCAAATAACTTAGTTTTGTTTATTTTCATCTGTGTACAATTAACACAAATAGTATGTCGTTTTGAAAAATTGTAGTAAAATTGAGGGAAGCAATGTAAATATTTATTAAATAATATTGCTTTCCTTAACCTTTATAATATATTTTATTCCACGTTTATGCTCCCTTGTATCAAATAGAGCAAACATACAAACATCAAGACAATGCATAACCTTTATTTTATTCATCTTGTTTTTTGTTTAGCTGATTTGTCTTAATTTTATATATTTTTATGCCTACAATTTTTAGTTTTGAGCGAGCCCTAACTGCAGTGAATCTGCTACATGTTACGTCTTCTCGTGAGTTCTCTTATGAAGTTTTTCTACCTTCTTTTGAATTGAAACGAAAACACGAGCTGTATTTGTAAGCTGAATAATTAACACAGATGAAGTCACGAAGTTTAAGGTAATATCAAGTTTCTCGAAACATAAATTAGATTGTAAAGCCTCATGTATCTTGTAAAGAAACAATAATGCTTATATTTTTATTAGTTATAACTTTTTATAAAAGTTTTAGCCAGCGTCACTATGATAATGAATAATTGACAAAGAACACACACTTTATTGATTCTAATGTTCCATAGTTCGATTTGCGTTACCACTAGGAATCTTTAATTGTTTTTGTGTCTTATATTTTAAATTTCATAGGTGACATTCCTACAGGAGTTATTTGCTTGTTTCAGAGCAAGGCTATATTTGACTATCTGCCATGTCCATCGCTGGGAATCGAACCCCAGCGTTGTATATTCGTAGATTTACTGCTGTCCTACCGGGGAACATTCCGTTAATTATCAATAAGCAGACATTTTAAGTTTTCCTTACTTGATATATTTAAGTTGCAATATCAGTTCACACAATAACATAATTACAAAGCACTTGACAATTCATACTATTATCATGAATCTTTGTTTAGTGTTTTACAAGTGGAACCACTGGAGGAAGAAGTAATTTATACCTAACACACAGTTTGCTCTTTCTAATCGTCTTCCTTGGCACGTGTTATTTACTTTAGATATATAACTTACTCAATCCTTTTAAGTGACAGAGATTTTGATTCTTGTAAAACGGTTGTTTTCTTTAACGTCTTGCAAAAGATCAAAGTGCCGCGAAATTCGCTAGCTATACTTTATCTGTTACTACCTCAAGAGAAGTTACTTTTATTGGCAGACAACAAAGACTTAACATTAAAGTACGAAAGAACTGGCTCAGACGTTCCTTTGAATTTCCGCTGCCATTCGTCCTTTTTTCGCACTGTCAGAAACTTTGAGAAAAGATGAGACTTGGTTTTTATATTCCGTTACTCGCCTGAAAGTAAAGCTTTCGTGGCTTTGGTTCGGGTTTCAATCTTTCATTTCTCTAAGAAAGATCTTTTTGGTGACAAAGTAGATGAAATATCCTAGTCTGTCAGAGAACCTCTGAAATTTGAGCTGGAACTATTTGTTGTTTCTGCTCATTTTTATTTTTGTAAAATTGTTCTACTTTGAGTGCGACGATATACACTTTTGAATATATCAGCAATGTATGGTAATTCCTTTACTTCTTGTCGGTGCAGGAAAATAAGAAAATAATACAGTCTGGACCAATATTTTTGCATATTTTGTAACAAGTAAGATCATTATTATTAAGATGGAATACACAAACTGAGAAATGCATGTTATATCAAACATTTCCATGTGTTATTTGTATAATGAGACAGGTTATATGAACATTATGAACGATTTATTAGAAAAACAAACAATTTTATCAGACACTCGTAGAAAGATTGTAATTCAGCATATCACCTATCACAACAAAACCTTACCAAAACATATATAACGACAAAATATAAGACTAAATTATTGTAAATAGCATCTGTAACCATATATCAGTTCATATTAAACATTCAGTACTTGGTTGGTCTTCCTCTTATTCTAATAACCTCCGCAAGGTGACGTGGCATTTTGTCGATGAGTATACTGATGTAATTCAGTGGGATTTCATCCCAACTTGTCACTAGAAAGCGGTGTAACTCAGCTAAGGTATCTGGTTTAGGTCATGGTTAGAAATTTTCTGGCTCAATTCTTCACAACAGTTCTCAATGGCATTACAATCTCAAGACTTTGCTGGCCAATAAAATCTTGTACATTTCTCCTGATCGATATAATCGTGTACAATACGCATACTATGGGCAGTGGCATTGTCACCCTGGAACACAAAGTTATTGCCAAACTTTTCTCTAGCATATGGCCGAAATATCGTCTCTATGTCATGCCTGTAGGAGACGCAATTGATTTTTCCCTGTAGGGCATGAAGAACAGTTTTTCCACCATGATGGACAGTTGCCCATCATATTGTGTTGCAAGACTTCTTTCGACCTTGACATGTTAACCTAATCAAAACGCGGCCATCTCGGGGCAGTAGTTTTTCGGCGTCTACCAGCAGACTTTCCTGGAACAACGAACAGTTTCTGGACTGTCGAACAAGTTGAAGCTCTATAACTTCTGGCACGTGACGATGCCTTACTCTACATCAAGTACAGAGAAATTATCCAAACAAAGCGTTGATCTATTTCGAAAAAGATTATACCAGATACACACCCTTTTATACAAAACAGGTTTGTATGTGTGTTTTGACAAACAAATGCTCAAAACATCTTATACATACCAGAATAACAACTCGTACATGTTTGTCCGATCATACGCTACCTTTTCTGTTACTAGTAGGACGTTTACTCAATAACCTCTCCATGCATGTGAACAATAACATCGATATAGAACAGTATGCAAACATTTTGGCCAATGTTTTATATATTTATATGTGTGTGTGCATGCGTGCTCAGTAGTATTCAGTTGTAAATTTGCTCTTTCTGTTTGACTTACAAATAAAATCCACATAATAATTAAGTACGATGACGGTCATTTAACGATCATAGTATTCCAGATCTTCAAGATGGACAAAGCACTGTAAAAACTAGAGACTCTAGGAGCTAGCACTAAGAGGGATATGTATATTTATATTGTTACAAATTGGTTGAAAAAGGCCAGACTTGGTGTGAAAAAGAAGACTTTATTAGTAAATTAAATGATGGAGTAAACGGTGTCTAATTGTTAAGCAGTTAGATCATTGTGTTGTGGCAATTTAATATAAAATAAATTATATTTAAATGAAAGTAAGTAAAACAAATTGTAGTTAAGTAATGAAGATGAAACAAAACCGTAATTTGAAATAAACTGGAAAATATCTTGCTGTTTAATTAACTAAGCAAAAACTCACGCACAGTGAGCAAGCTAAAAATAATCATGATTAAAACAAGAATGGGACTTCTACAGGAATACAGGATGTCTTTGTCCCTGCAGTGTAAGAACAAATCTACCTGAAAACAACAATAGTCGTCTCACAATCTACCTTCTCTCTCTGTAACCGACCATTAGCAAAACTGGATTACAAGTATCAGGAGACATCTCTGATCTTTATTTAAAAATAACCCAGCATGATCTCATATACACAAAACAATTCAGGATATAATACAGTTGTCCTATGGACTAGTAGATGATCTAACTGACCAAACCTTAAGTAATACCTATAGCTTAATTAGCAGATTACCTAAATCAGGTTTACTATATCTTGAATTGGATCTTCAGAAACATCTAAAACACTTTTAGATGTGAAATATATTACACAAATGAATTAGATATGTCCCATCTACTTACTACAACTTTCTTCTTATTTATCATAGGCTTGTCCTCAAAATAATCTTAATTGAAATTTAAGCCTAATTTCTAAATTTCGGTGGGATCTATCCATATTGTACAGGAATCAAAATCCTCGGTTCAACTGCATGCTAATATCACAGAATGGCAGATCATGCACAAAATGGTATTCCACTGAAGAGACTATGTGCAAAAATACTTACAAACATACAATCTCAACTATCATGTAGAAAGCTACCAAGACAATATGATATATAGAAACAGAAAAGAGCGTTTAAATATAGAAAAATACGAGATCAACTGTTTTGCAAGAACTGAAAAAATAAATGTCTCAGTAAAACTATGAATAAAAAATAAACTCTGAAGTGCAAATATGCTTAATGATGTAAAAAATTGTATAGGAAAATTAATCCTTCGTTTACATGGATACAAAAAGAGAGTAGAACTACACACACACAATATATACATACAAATAAAGAAAATTCTTAATACAATACAAAAGTAATTGCCTATAAATATGTAATATAAATTCTGCTCTAAGTTCAGCCATGTGCAAGCACAAAATCAAGAACTATATTGACTGACAGTCAGCGTAAAAAATGGTTAGCTTTATTGTCAGTACTGACTGGTCCACCTATCCTCTGAAAGACCAAGAGTTCAGTCGTCAGCATAAGGTGGTGGTTAGTGAAAAACACAACTACAGATTGGTGTTTTTACGATATGTAGATTAATGTAAAGTTTTCACACATCTAGGCTAAAGTAAAATCAATTACTGATGCAGACATTCAAGTGAACTCCAAAATGTATATTTACCTCTTACACTTACATAGTTGCTGGCATTTGGTGACTATGTGATTATAGGCTTAGCACTTGAATCTCCCGCACTGTGAAAACAGCACTCTATGTGGCGCTATAAGTGGCACAAGAAAGTTTTAAAAACAAAACAGTTTGTTGTAAGCAATAGCTAAAAATCTGTAACAGAATTATTAAGATACTGAAATACATATGAAATACAGTATTATTTCTGATGTTACCTTTATCATTTATGATCCCATAAAATGCTTACTCCTTTGTTGACTGCTATAGATGTATCAGTGACCAGCACTTTAACTATATCTCGACCAGTGTGCACTTTTCAGGTGTCGATTGCACGCTGCACAACAAACTTTAAAATGTCAGTAAGACATATAATTCGAACTCTATTTCAACTGAGAAGGATTTACACAGAATGAAAGATAAACATACTATATGGTGTCCCAAAATTCGGTTGCAATAAGTTGAATGCCCTTATACGTTAACAAAATACACTCTCTCAAAATCGATACCATACTGAAGATATTCAGTCTAGATCATATCCAGATATTCGTCGCTGATCAATGCAACTATCTGAAAAATATGCAAACGAAAGAAAGAAAAAAAGGCAGTGTTCATCTCCGAAATCTTAAAATGGAGAGTGAATATTGGGAATCTCTGCATTATATAAAACTTCTAAGAATAAATGTATTAAAAGTGAGCATAAGGTTACACTCAATGACAACTGCTAAAACGCAAAGCAGGATATAGATGGAAAAAATAGTATATTGGTTATACTTTAAATCTCGAGATGCAATTTTTCAGTCGAATAACTGTTTCTAACAAAATATTATTAATTTTACTTTCGACCGAAGCCACGAATATCTACAGTATAGTTTGTTTTGAATTTCGCGCAAACCTACACTAAGACTTTCTAGCTGTCCCTAATTTAACAATGATAGACTAGAGGGACGACAGCTATCTAACACCACCCATCAAAAATACTTGGGCCACACTTTTACCGACGAATAGTGAGATTGATCATCATATTATAACGCTCCCACAGCAGAAGAGGTGATCATGTTTGGTAACCCTCAGATTGCGAGTTGAACACTTTAACCACTAGGCCATGACAGGCTTATATTATACCTAGGGAAATTAACATTTCCTTTTTAAATTGGAGAAAATCCTATTATGGTTTTAAGATATTTTCTGGGGTTACTCTGTATTCTGCTTCATTTTTTGACAGTTTCTGTGTAGACGAATGAATATCATAAAATTATTGTCATTATTACTTATAAAATATTTGTTTAATAACTTATACAATCAGGCATTACCCCCCCCCCTTTTTTAAGGAGGATACCATTTTGCGTTTTTTTAATCTTACCGAATCATATTTTTAATTTGACTGTTTTTGTCAAACATAGTTGAGCTGTCATATTTTTAAGAAACTTCTAAATAATATGTTTTTATTTGTTTGATTTGAAGCGCAAAGTTACACAATGGGCTATCTAGGTTGTGCCCACCACGGGTATCGATACCGGTTTTTAACACTGTAAGTCTTCAGCTTACCACCGAGCCACTGGGATGGAGGTGGGGGGCTCAATATAACAAAAGTGGGTATTTTCGTAAACGTGAAGCACTTCTATGAAGTGCATAGAATTCTCTCATAGACTTTTTAAGAAAATAAAAATCATTACACTCTAAACTTCTGAAATAACTGCAACTTTTCTCAGTCGACTGAAGATAAATAAATCTTATACATTATCAAAATCTCAGTTGGTAAAATATAAAGAATAGAATGTACGTTGTGTTATAGATTGTTCAAATAGCAGTCGCTGCGATAGAAGGTTCATTAAAGATAACTTGGAAATCCTTTATAAATATTTATGTTAGGTTCGTGTATTTTTTATTAATAATGTTTCTTTAATTTTTAAATTATGTTCTTTATCAAATATCTTTAGGTTTCAGTAACTTGTTTTATGGTTCAGCTTTTAAGTGTTTGTTTCTACTGTCCTTTCAAACACAAGATCTGTGAGCCTCTCTTTGTTAAAATGATCAAGTAATTGTATGCTTCCTCCGTCATGAGCATTGCAATATCATACATTATCTTAATGAACATTTAACCTTCAACCAGGATCTTATTACTGCAGAAGTAGTCGATAAGTTGTATCTTCTGTTCTTCCAAACTATTTCTCTCTTTTGTTTTTTCTGAGATAACACCTGATAATTGTCTCAGCGAAACTTATAATAGAGAGAGCCGAACTGAGGTTGAAATCAAAGGTCGCTCCTTCACTTCTTAATTAAAGAGTTATAAAGCCATGGTCTGTTCCTTTCAAAATGGCGATATCATTACTCTTGTGATTTATGCCAACAATATACTTAATCGAGATACATTTATGTTTAATAAATATAGTTTGTCTTAAGTAAAAACCATTTCATTTCTGAACCTATCTAAACTTGCCTAATGTCTTGTTATAAAGGGAAATTCATATAGCTTTAATTTAACACGAAAAACGTTTATAAAATTCAAAATCGTTAAAGTAGCAATAAAATTTTCCAAATCTGAGGTTTGTTGCAAAGTGTTGTAAGCTTTACATCATAATCCTTTTTCACCTCTTCTGGCTCCAGGTAACAGATATAGCGACAAACTACCGTTAAAACCACTTTATCAACTTTATAGAAATAAAGATAGGTAGATAGGTTATCTTTCATCCAATCATTTTAATCTTTAGTTTTCAAGAGTTTCAATTATCCGTGAAAACACAGTAGCACAAAGGAGTAAAATATATATTGTTAACTTTTGATCAGAGCAAGTTATCTACTTGAATGGAAACTCAAGATCAACGCAGTTGTGAACATAACTAATTAAACTTACGTTCGTTTTTATACAATTTAAAATGTGTTGTTTCATTAAATGGCTATCATCGCTGTTAGCGACATTTTCGGTCGTAAGCCCAATAATGTCTGACGAGGTTCGGCCAAATTGGGAAATTTATGTTAGTCCTAAATATGTATGATATGCTAAAAATGTAAAAATATTTCTATAATGAAAATATGTTAATAAATAATTTAAAATAATAAAAATAGATATATCAAACATTCTAATCACTACTGTTCATGAAAGTGTCATAAAAGAAATATTACCTTACTTATTGAATACATAAACACTACTTATTAACTTCGTGTACTGTTGCAGATTTAACGTTCGTTGAACTACGTAAGATTAGTATAACTATATATATAAGCCAAACTTTCACAATACTTCTTATGACCAATGAAATCCCATTAAGTGACTCAAACAGTGTAACTTTATAATTACCTAGCATCAGAGATAAATCATTACGACACAGGTTACTGTTCATATATAGTGTCGAGTAGCAGGACAGTACACATAGTATGAATACCTGAATCGTGCAATATATAGTTAAAATATTGGTACTCTAATCAAAATATAACTAAGTTAAACCTAATAAAAAAAATATTATACCCACCATAATGTGAGATATGTCTAACTCAGCTAATCCGACATTAATTAAATTTAATCATTTACAAGCCACATGAAAAAAAATACAAAATATTAGCCAAAAAAGTAAAAGCAACAAGATTCGAGAAAGCTCAATAAAAAATTAGACTTAGAAAAGCAAGTAACAAGCATGGTAAATATGACAATTAAAGTAATTAGGGAAACGTAACGTAACTTAAATTCTAACAACTTGTAAAGAAGAATGCATAACAATATGTCAACCAACACTACATCTGATATATCCAGGCTTTTCGCTCCATAGCAGGGCGTCATAATATTATACTATATAGAGAACTGTTATATAACTTGTACTAATTATACAGACGTAGTAATAGCTTAAACTAATAGGAGGTAACACTAATGGTAGTCGATATATATCATATGATTCATCATTACCTTAAACAATTTAAGAAATTAAATTATAGGCATGAAATGAAAGTTTTGAAAACGCCTGGATATAAAATTTTCACACTTATAATTAGTAGGAGTGCGATTATTCAAGTTCCCGCAAAACTTAATGAATATGGTGTTCAAAATGCGGTAGGAGGGACCTCCTTTGTGAAAATTAAGAGTGAGTTTGCGAGTTTTGTACACAAAATATTTAATTTTGAACAAATTTTATTGTAATTCATAAGCTGTGAGCAGTAAGCCTTGTAGTATAAAGTATTTGAAATATTTGGATTTGGAAATTGATTCTTTAAACCTTCAAAATTAAACCCGTCTATTTTATTATAAACTGTAAACTTGAATATTTGATTAACGATGCTGCTATCTAACTCCAAGTTATGGGTTCTGTTTTTAGCGAAAGAGCTTTTGTCCAGAGTGAGTTAGCATGATGTGTGTATTTATTTATCAGCTACTAATGCCGTTTCACTGAAGAAGGGAGTTTGAGAACGTTAAGCTTTCTAGTTTGGAACCACAACTAGTCAACCAAGCTGAGATTACGAGAGACGCATTGCTCGAAGCAGTGTTTCTCAACTGGCCGTGGTACGGAGTTTGTTACCCACAGTAAGTTAATGTGTTTCACTTTACATAACAAACTACTATTTTGCCACTAAGTGTATAACAACCATGGAAATTCTAGGAAATACACGACTCGGATAACGCAATTATATTAATGTTCACATCTTCTAATAAGTTATAATCCGTATTAGGTTTTATGGTATACATACAGTTTGATTAATTACACAGCTCAAATAATTATAAACACAACACTTAAGCGCGTGGCGTACTTATAATATGGAGCATACTGTTTGTGGAATCTGCGTTATTATTCTCCAAGCAAAGCAGGGAGTCTGAGAACGTTAAACTTTCTAGTTTGGAACCACAACTAGTCAACCAAGCTGAGATTACGAGAGATGCCTTGCTCGAAGCAGTGTTTCTCAACTGGCCGTGATACGGGTTTTGTTGTGAAAATCTAAATGATTAATTGTACTTATAATACGTTCTTAAATGTATCTGTACCAATCAAGAAGCAATATTAATTACATAAGAAATCAGAGAATCAGAGGCGTCGCTAGGTGCTTAAAAGATTCGTGGTTCGGGCCCATAGGCGCAATAGTTTTTGGCGTTTCAGTATGATATCGATCATGGTTTTCTGTTCTGATTTTTCAAGACACTAATGAGGGATTCGGGGCACTTTTAAATAGAATCGGGGCACGGGCCCCTTGTGCCAGCGCCTAGTGACGCCTCTGCCGAGGATTGTTTTTGTTGTTTTTCTTCAAACTTAATAACTGTTGAGTGTTTTTCATCAGGATATTCACCAAGAGAAAACACGTAAAGAAAAGTATTTAGAAACAAAACTCACGGGTGAGCTTGGCAAGCTGGCTTAATTAAATAGATATCCGATCAAGACATTTAGTTTTACAATATCTCATCGAAAAATCTGACAAACGATCTGTATGATCATAGCGTACTAGCTTTAACATTACGATACACAACAAGTTTATTTTCAATGTTAGTTTTTGGTTATTAAGTACCATAGTTTACTACAAGTAACCTTATATATGATATACGTATAAATTAAACTTCAGATATGTAGATGATACAGAAATTGCACAGATGTCTTGCGCACTTTTTTTGTACAAATTTCCGTCAAATAACAAAATTGACATTATAAATTTATATTTTCAAAAAATTTACAGTTTAATTATTATAGTAGCAGTTACAATTGTTCGACCTGTCTAGTTCACTACTTGCTCTAATAACTTTCATGTCCTACGTTATCAAATGAGGATGAACGATTTCACAAAATTAAACCAAATCAATATATTTAAAAAGTCTGATAATAGTAGATAAATAATTAGATCAATATAAAGTTCGGAAGGAACAAAGATCGTCTTACATTGATGTATCTGTAGAGTATTTGTTTTATGCGTTGGATTTCATTATATTCTAAATATTGTGATACCTGATAAAAAAAAGGGGTTAACACATTCCCCAAAATAAGAAAACATAACATGGAAAGAAGTATTAGCATCTGCAGATTGTTGTAATCCCCAAAAATATCTTAACGCGCAAGAGAATTATTGATTACTTAGTTTTATTAGTTACATATTACATTTGCTGTATACAGGTATAAATAGTTTTAACGTTAGTTTTATTAATTACATATTACATTTGCTGTATACAGGTATAAATAGTTTTAACGTTAGTTTTATTGATTACATATTTCATTTGCTGTATACATGTATAAATAGTTTTAACATTAGTTTTATTAATTACATATTACATTTGCTGTATACAGGTATAAATAGTTTTAACATTAGTTTTATTAATTACATATTACATTTGCTGTATACAGGTATAAATAGTTTTAACGTTAGTTTTACTGATTACATATTTCATTTGCTGTATACAGGTATAAATAGTTTTAACATTAGTTTTATTAATTACATATTACATTTGCTGTATACAAGTACAAATAGTTTTAACGTTAGTTGTATTAATTACATATAGCATTTGCTGTATAATTTCAGTAAGTGATTCATTTTTACTTCAAACACGAAACAACATTTGTTATACATAAAATATACAGCGGCAGTATGAAATTTTGCAAACTTATTTGTTCAAATACCGTCATCGCACAGTTGGCGGTGGGTGATGCTGACTAGATGCCTTCCCTCTAGTCTATCGCTTATACAATAGGGACTTCCAGCGCAGACAGCCTTAATGCAGCTTTAAGCAAAATTCAACAAACAAACAAAAATATATACTTATACTAACAATCTCATATCTTTTCGACAAACTAGAATTTATACTATGCTTTGAAGGATTGAGATAGACAGGAATAAAAACTATACTTGGCTAACAATGAATATTCTATGTATAAATATAGATATTTAATCCTTGAATATCAAACTACATTTGTCTAATTCTGCAATGATTCAATATTGCTAACCAAAGTAAATAAATACAGATGTGAATGACACCTTTATTCTGACTGAAAGCACAATATTAATTTAAATCAATTTTTGCAGAACAGTAAAAGATTCGACTACAGTATTATATACTAATTATAACTTACAAAAGTATTTTAACAGGCTATAAGCGTTACGACATTAAACACAAGGAATAGTGATAACAAGAATGTATAATTTAAATTCATCATTTTTACAGTATCCTCTAAAACTAATAAAAAACACACGGTGTTTTTGAATTTTGGATAATATGTTATGTTGCTTCGGCCTTGAGGTCTAAGAATCTCTGATCTTTTCCTCTCCAAGTGTTTGATTTAGTTAATACACAAGAAAGGCTAAAAATTTCACATATTTTACAAACTGCAGCAAGCAAGGTTTTCATAAAAGGTACATAAAAATTAATACATTTTTCAACGAAACATCTTCTTCTATTCACAAGTCTGCTCTCCTTCTGTGAGAGATTACTCTTTCTGGAATAGTTTATTTTTCACTATGATTAAAATGCTAAATGTTATCAAAATCAAACAGGGTTGCGCATTCCAAATGGTAATGGCCAAGGCCCTATGATGAATCCCAGTCTTTACAGGTGCGTGGGATTTTTAAAGGACCCTCTACTGGCTCAGAGGTAAATCTGAAGACTTATAATGCTAAAATCGGGTTTCGATGCCCGTGTTGTAAGCTTATGCTTAACAACAAACAAACAAAAAAATATTAAGTTCAACAGCTGTCATAGCCAGTCAATTCGGACCAAGATGCCATAAGTAAAAAGAGTTTACATACCCTCTAAGAAATATGGCTATTGGACTCAGCATTGGGCATATCAGTGTTTCAAACTCGGTGTAATTAATGAGCTGAAGTAGCAGAAAACAACTAGATACAATAATGTAAAATAACGCCTACCACAAATTAATCACTTGCTTCATTCAAACTTCGATGCTTGTTGTGAAGCAAAAACGTACATTTAACATTCAATTCATTAGGACTGAGAGTTCCGAACTATAGGTGAGCATGCGAACTTTGCGCAGAGGGCTCCAAGTAGATTCTGGAAGTTTCAAGCTAGCTAAAATTCATAAGTTGCTCATATAGCTATGAAAGCAAGGCGTTGGCTGTCATGGTGACTTGAATGTTAACAGTGGGAAGTTTTTAATGGAAGCAATGAATCCCGCTGTTTATTTGAATGCCACATGGAGAACGATTTATATGACTATGTCGTCTTACTCGTGATGACATGTGAGGCAGTAACATGATACGACTTGTAATTGGTAATAAAGTGTTTACGAATACTTTGTCATACTCTTAAATTCTTCATTAATAAATTTACGAATACTTTGTCGTACTCTTATATTCTTCATTAATAAATTTACGAATACTTTGTCGTACTCTTATATTCTTCATTAATAAATTTACGAATACTTTGTCGTATTCTTATATTCTTCATTAATAAATTTACGGATACTTTGTCGTAATCTTATATTCTTCATTAATAAATTTACGAATACTTTGTCGTACTCTTATATTCTTCATTAATAAATTTACGAATACTTTGTCGTACTCTTATATTCTTCATTAATAAATTTACGAATACTTTGTCGTACTCTTATATTCTTCATTGTCTACTTTGATATAATTATATGGGAATGGATCATCCTCTTTCACTATGTTAATACACCGTGCCTTGCCAAGTTATGCTGAAACATATTAAATCCAGAACTTGATTTGACCAGTCCTGAACTCAGACCTGAATCCTACTTAATTATTGTGAACAAACTTTTAATTCCCTCTAAACGTGGTGTTGCTTAGCAAGAGGTGTGTTAATGTATTTCATATCATCTGTCCTCATGATTGGTGGCACATGTTAGTTATAACCATTCAGAGTATCATACCTAATTCTGATGGCCGATGACTATGGTTCTCCATTTCTTGAATAAACATTTCTCTAAAGATGTGAGATTTAACAATTCAGATAAATAAATACATTAACATACACATGAAAATGAAAACATTATTATTTGCAGGTGCCCTTCGACAGGCAGCATAAACCTGTTACAGATAATTTAGGAACCGTCCGTTGAGAGATTAGAATACAAAAAAGTTATAATAATAGACGAGTTACGTGGAGCTCATTTATAGAGATTTTAGAAAAAAAATAATTTAGACATTTCTTATCCCAGCCAGTCTGTTGTGCTCTAGTGTTGGACGAAAGGCCTCACCGGCACTGGATATAGCGGATGCAATTGGTTGACATATTATAGCACATTATCCTTTGCTTTCATTCATGGGTTCTTAGGATTACTTTACGTATCCTTGAATGAATTTCAACCATCAACCTGAAACTAAGTTTCTAAAAACACTAGAACAGGGTTTTTGTTTTTAATTATTGCCAAAGACTCACAAACATTGTTACTTGGATGCTCTATCGTTTTGGCTTTAACTGAACAAATCTCTAACTATCTAGATTTTGGTTTGCAATCTACGGTTATCTATCCTCGCTCCTATGTTAAAAATACCAGAGGTGTTTTACATTTTCTTAAGACTTTACGCTCACAAAACCCTTAAATTACACCTACACTATGGGTACACAATAACTGTGCAAAAACATCATGTTAGTTCTGAAACACTTTCTGAACAAAATTGACACAAAATATTCCGCCGCTGCAGCTCTTCTTATAAAAGCAGAGTTAGTTCTCAACATGAATACCTTTGGTTCATTGGTCAATTGTATCAACAACATATTTGTGTTTCATGGGCAGGCACGAAAATGTTTCAATCTTTCGATAATTTTTTTGGTGACGTCATTGCAGAACGACTATATATACCACCTTTGACGGCATTTTTCTCGATTTGTATGCTCGCTACCTTGACGACATTTTAGGTGTTGTTACATGTTCCAGGGTTTAAGCAGAATAGTTAATCAAATTTACCCAACCCTTAAATACATTTACAAAATCTTTGATGCGAGTATCACATTTATTAACATCCATATCCACATACCAAGTGATTCACTTAAAACCACTTTACATTACAAAGATAATGATAGTCTTGTTTACTTAAGCTACCATTCTTTCAATCCTCCTAAACAGAGAATGACATTCCTGAGGGACGTTTTACAAACACAGTACACTAGAAAGACACCGAGAGCCATGCTTACTTTGACTACCAATCCATTCTTTCTCGCTTACGAAACAAAGAACGCCATTTCTAAAGGAAATTTTACAAAACTACGACGTGTGTTCTCTGAAGATCAATATATTTACTGCATAGCGTTTTTTTAAACATCATGAATACCTCATTGACTATTTTACAAACGTGCAAAACTATATGTTCGCAGTAAGACACATTGACGCTATCCAACCCAACAATAAAAGTCAAATCGACAATGTCCCCTTGACATTAACTTACAACAAGCTAGCTACTAACTTGACCATAACAGAATTATTTACTCGTGAATGACTCTACTCTAACTGAAATATTATTCACTACACCTCCTTTGATCTCTTCTAGACGTAACAGAATCTCTAAACACCTTAGAATATTCTACGCTGAGAAAAATAGTGTAATAGAATCATTGGTTATACTTCTCCGTATATTACAAACAACGCTAAATAACTGGCCCTAGTTCAACATTCTTTTATTTAGAATTCCGTACAGCAGATGTAACAAACTACATAACAGCCGTAGACTCGATGATCGATTTTGCGAACACTTTAGATCTGTACAAGAAGGCTCACTGACCTTCCAGTTGATAAGAACTTTAATTATTTTGACCACATTGGCATTTCCGACGTGTAAGTCTCTGTAATCTAAAACTAGCCTCAGAACAAGTGAAAAACAGAAAAGTTAGACATCACCTACATTTTAAATATACCCAGAATTAATGAAAAGCAAACATTTTTTAACCTTTTTTTTTCTTCAGTGAAACCCATTTCTAGACGATATTATTGAACAATTATTTTCATATTCAACTACTCTTTCAATTATGGCACCCCAGTGATTTAGCGGAAAGTTTGCGTGCTTACAACGCTAAAAACCAGGTTCCAGTACCCGTGGTAGGCACAGCACACATAGCCCATTTTGAAGCTTGTGATTATTAATATGCAAGCAAACAAACAAAAACTTTCAATTATTTCTTAGTGAACGCCTATCCCTTTCAAGGAAACATGTCACACACTATTTTGCGTGTTGATTTTTCTGCAGTTGTGTGTTGAATTATGCGCGTTTATTCATAACTATTATTCATGAAATTTGATTTGTGTAGTTCCGATAATCATTTAATTAGTTTTAAATCCTGTAATAATTTGCTTATGTTTTTCGTTCGAATTTTAATATATTCACAAGAAACGTCAACAATATTATTGAAGGTACTTCACGCACCACGTATTTAATTAGAAGTGTTCTATTATTTGAAATAATCTTAACATCAGAATTAAGTACACTACAACTAATAACAATCGTTGTACCTTGAAAACAGCGTAAGTTGAAACGTCGGTAATAAACTGTTTTGTTCTGAAGTTTAAGTCGTTTTTCAACCTATCATACTCGCCTAATTTCTTTGTAACATAGTACAAACTGTTTGAGAAAGGGAATCTGCCAGAAACGTTACAATAAATAAAGTTGCATTTAGATATGTGTCTCTATTGTTCTCTGTTTCTCGTTGCCTGAACCAACTTTTCAAACTTTAGCTTCTCATCTCCAATCCATTTTATAATGCCAACGAACCAATTCAGTCTTTGCCTGCTTCTCGTTCTTCTTTTTTCCGATCATACCCATTAGAATCTACACCAACCTTTCCTTAGAGTTAAACATAAATCCAAAATAGCGAAAATTCCGTTTCATATATATGTCCAGAAGTTGTCTTTGTAAGTTTCTATATTCCCTCATCATTTTTATCTTATATTTAATAATAATGGAATACAGATTGTGTTTAATACCAAAAGTGACATCACTCCCCCATAAAATAAGACCCCACCAGCATAGCACGACACTCACTTTTCCAGGTGTGCTTTCATAATATTGTTGACAAAGTAATTTATAAACCTTGTTTGTTGTTTGAAAAAATACTAAGTCATATCAGATTATACAGCTATTTAAACCGTTTGATTTTATCCGTTTCCGTATAGCTTAACAAGCTCATACCCACAAGAAACGAACTGGATAACAGTATATCCAAAGGTTAACAGCTTTTCTGTTAAAAATAGAATCTTGTAAAACTGACATATGTTATGTACGGAATTATTATTATTAATAATTTCTTAACAAAAACAAGCGAAAACTTTAAATCAAAATTATATATACTCTATTAGAGGTTAATATCTAGCAGTAATGGTTAATACTCTTCCAAAGTTGGTTCTATATACAAGTTGAAACATTATATCAGTAACTTGAAAGTAAAACTTTAGATTAGAATCAAATATACTTTATTAAAGGTTAATAACTAGTAGTAGTGATTAATACTCTTCCAAAGTTGGGTTTATGCATATTTTGAAACATTTAGCAGTTAACTTGAAAGTAGACTAAATTGTGATCGTGATACGATTATCATTTACAACAAAACCAATTTAAAGAGTTTAAAATCTATACAGAATTAAATTGTATAAGCATCCTTGTCAATATTTTATTTTTCTGTCGTAATCTCGTATTATTTGAAATCTTCCTCTCGTTTCAAATAAGAGCACTATTGGACTAAAAGTAGCCTTCATCATGATACTGGTATTTCACGAAGTATCACAAGATCTATCATTGATTACAGAGTGTTGAAACAATTGTTCTCGCGGTTTAAATTAGATCCGAAATATTCCTCGCATCATTTTTTCCCTTACGATGATTCTGAATTGAAACAATACCGTTTTTAAATAATTTTTTATATTTGGATGAATAAATATATATACAAATATTTTTGCTTTGATTCATTTCAGGATTGATAATGACTCAATCGTACATGACTACAATCGAATAAGAAAACAGATAACATTTAAAAACTATGTACAACAATTTTAAAAAAAGCTGTTATCATAGAAACAATCATTTGTCTTTAGGGTTTTATCGTTTTCGCAGTGCTGTCGTTAACACAGAATATAGATATTTTAGTGTATTTGAGTATTGCGTTTCACTAAAATGAAGTTTTAAACATATTCACTGATACGAAATAATTAATGAAGCTTCAATGGGTCATTAGAAAATTATGTATGCATCAAAAAATTAAATTAACCATGAGAAACATTTACTATAGAGGTCAAAGTAAAAACTGGATTAAGTTTGGTAACTGCTCTTATTATATCTATTCGATTTCATCTACCTATTATATTTCAAATACATCTATGTTTTGTATCATATTTCTGATAACGGCATATCAAGTCAATGTTGTTTTCATCCAATGAGTCTGTAATAGCATATTTTAAATTACTTCAGCGGCTTCAGTGACAGTGTAACTTCGAGAACTATCATCTAACATGTTGGTCTTCTCTCATGCACGTATCAGATAACGTGATACAACTGTAAAACTGATAGGACTAAGTAGAAATATTTGTTCAAATATCACTTTACATTGAATACAGGTTTAAATTACCATTATTTAATTACCAGCTGCCACACGAAAATAACAACATATGATTCACAACCAACTACACGGTTAATTTCAGACAGATAGATCGTTTGAGCGGTTTTATTTGTTACATTAGTTCACTGTGACTCCTATCAGCTTGATACAAAAATAATAGGTTCTATTAAAGCAAAGACAGTTACTTTCAAGCAAGGTTAAAAACTAAGATAACACCAGCGTCTCTAAATCCGCTGGCAGCTGAATTTCCAAAATACGGAAGGAGCAGCAGAACTTGAAAACATGTACAAAATTAATGAAAAGTAAAATCTAGGTTTAAACCTTAAATCTTTCCTAATTTCAGAAAAAATGGTATTGAGTTGATAGCATTTATAAAGTTTTGGCGTTGGCACAAATCAGTTTGTAAGTATGCTTTTTTAGATTAAATAAGACAAAACATGTGAAATAAGATGTCTTAAATAGTTCGTGACATGGTTGAGGAAGTTGTAAAAAAAGGGCTGCTCTAGTTTTAAAAAAGAAAGAACAAATCGTTTAAAGTAAGCTAAAATTTCATTTAAAATTTTAGTTCGATTTAAGTCATTAAGATCAAGGATTGTCTGTAATAAATAAATGTACAAAGTGGTCCAAAATTGTCTTTTCTATTTGACAATATAATAATTAAATAACTTGATAATTACAACCATGCAGTTTTCATCATCTTCTAGACCAACTCAAACAGTTTTTATTGACATGTCAGTAGACTTTAACGTGTGCACCATTAGTGGCTCTCAGCAAGTCTAAATTATATTCCATTTCAGTCCACATTCGCTGCAACATGTCCAAAGTTGCAGTGGCGATGGCATCCGTTATCCTGGTTTTGAGCTCTGTGATGTTTGCTATAGTTGTGCAATACACGATGTCCTTAACATACCCCCCCAAAAAAATAAGTCTAGTGGAGTGATGTTTGGTGAATGAATCATTGTGGCGGCGAGTGCTGCTGAATGACTGACCTTATTCTGGTCCGTAGTTCAAATTTGGAATATCTATATTTCAATACTAGGATCTTTAAACTGTTCGTTTTTCTCATGTGAGTTAATATATACCATTCTGACTAAAAATACTAATACGTTAAAATATAGAAAACTAAGCTTTTTTTCAAAATCTCCAGAAAAAATAAAAACGGTGGAAAAAAATAAGATAATGATGTCATTAATGCATGAATTTTTCTATGTGCATTTAATTTATGCCAAAGAAAAACATTTCGCCACTAGGTGTTAATGTAATACATGTAGTTATGAATGAATAATTTGATAAATGTTGGTACAATCTATTTAAAACGTAGATGATCAGAAATAAATAGCGTTTTTTTTTTTTGCTTTCTTTATTGTTAAGTACAAAGCCACACAATGGGTTTTCTGTGCTGTGCCACCACGGGTATCGAAACCCGATTTTTAGCATCGTAAGCCTACAAACTTACCGTTGGATTACTGTTTTCTTCTTTAAAAAAAACGATAGTACTCAACCAATATGTTTACATACATATATATATCTTGTTTAAATATGGAGATACTAAGATAACCAACTTCAACAGGGATAAAACAACTAGCGAAACTCCCTTGATGCTGAGTTTCTTAGAACGAAATAACTGTAGCCGGTTACTTACACTTTATTAACCTATCTCAGGACTATATTGTTACAGAAGCATAGTACGTGAATAGTTTAGAAAGAACTATGAGCCTTAAAAGGTTATTAGTATAGTTCTATTATTCGAAAACACACACTGAAATATGTAACAAACATATCGTGCTCATACCGTCTTTTTAATATTTTAGACAAACCTTGATTTTATGAAAGGTAGTTTAGTCGAATAATACAAAATAGTGCTCGATGATGTATATATACATGAATATGTTTGCTATACATATTATGATCATTAGCATCGTCTCGGTTTCTTTTTCAGTTTTTCGTTTGATTTATGCTAATGAGCTTTGATGTGCCGAAGGGAAAGTGTCTTGGTTCATTAAGCCTAACAAGGTACTTTGACAAAATGACGTTTGCTAAAAGCAAACATTCAAAAGGACACAAGACTTGTTTTTTTTTACTATTCTGTTACTTATTAACAACAGAAAAAGCTATTTATTTAAGTCCAGAACTGACGAAATGAGCTTATACAACATTATTAAATAGTATTATATCGTTAAATATGCGAAAGGCGACGATTTCGGTATCTCTATTATATTACCTTAGGCGTTGTTTAGATAAGAGCATATTTGAATTAATTTATGTAATCCCGGGAAAGAAGATGAAAATATGTCAGCTCTCAAGAAAACTTTTCAGATAAAAAATTAGTTGAACAGCTTGGATTTTTCGATTTTTGTGCCACCTAAGTTCAAGTTCTTCAATGAATACATATGGATTAATCGTATTAGTTGTATTAGATAACTTGCCAATAGCAGAGGTTTGTTGAGACAGCTTTTTTTTTTTTTACTTAATTACAGATGGCCTGGGTTTCATAACTAATCGATTTGATATTTATTTTGTATTTGAGCAGAAGAAACTAAAAACAAGAAGAAGGTTTTATTTCTAATTACTCGGCTGTATTATACGTTGCATGATGTGATGTAATATACATGCGATGCATGTTTTTCGCTTTGTCAAGTTTCTTCTGTTTGTCTTTGAAGTAAAGTTTGCTTTGTTAAGTTTCTTCCGTTTGTCTTTGAAGTAAAGTTTGCTTTGTTAAGTTTCTTCCGTTTGTCTTTGAAGTAAAGTTCGCTTTGTCAAGTTTCTTCTGTTTGTCTTTGAAGTAAAGTTCGCTTTGTCAAGTTTCTTCCGTTTGTCTTTGAAGTAATGTTCGCTTTGTCAAGTTTCTTCTGTTTGTCTTTGAAGTAATGTTCGCTTTGTCAAGTTTCTTCTGTTTGTCTTTGAAGTAAAGTTTTAATTGTGCCTCTGTTCAAATGAGTACATTTCTTGAATAAACTGTAGTTCAGTGCGATTAAGTACATCAAGATGGAGGAAAACTGAAGTTTGTTTATTTAATTATGGGCTTTTCATGCTCATGAATTTTACCAGGAAACAATCATATTTTCAGTTTGACAAAACCTTGTGTGTTTCAACTTGATTAAGGGCCCAGCATGGCCAGGTGGTTTGGGCGTTTGACTCGCAATCTGCGGGTCGCGGGTACGAATCCTCGTCACACCAAAAATGCTCGCCCTATCAGTCGTGGGAGCGTTATAATGTGACGGTCAATCCCACTATTCGTTGGTAAAATAGTAGCCCAAGAGTTGGCGGTGGGTGGTGATGACTAGCTGCCTTCCCTCTAGTCTTACAGTGTTAAATTAGGGATGGCTGGAGCAGATAGCCCTCGTGTAGCTTTGTGCGAAATTCAAAACAAACACACAAACAGCTTGATTAAATGGTTATTAGATACAATCTGGTTTATTCCATGGATAGTTTCTTTTTCTTTTTCCATGAGCAACGTGTGAACAGACCGATGTTCCGTCACAAGTTCTGTAATTTGCTTTATTCCTCTTCATATTATTCAAGTCTTTCATCCTGTTTCTATAATAGTATAATTATTATTATTATAAAAATGTTAACATAACTGTGAAAATATTAGAAAGCTTTCATTACGCTAAAGAGACTTCTTAAAACAATTTGTGATTGTCGAACAATATCCTAAATATACTAACGCATTCTTCCTGAATAACAAGAGATTAGGATAAATGAATTAAGGCAACTTATATCACTCAAGGTCCTAGAATGAATCAACTTTGCCATGCGAATACAGTTAGTTTAGAAGCTTCGATCTTGAAGTTTGACTTGTTAAAGGTGTTTGAGCCAGAAACTATTTAGCTCAACAAGAATAAAACAAAATGATAAATCCTATTAAAATCTGAGAACTGGTCAAATATTTGCCCAATATCCTATTACTCGACCCTCTAAAACAACGAGAAAATCTTGTTGTACAAAGGCTAATCCAAAAGCGTGGGTATAAATTATCGAAGGTAGAATTAATACTTTATAAATAAAGCCTTGAGAGTGAAGAAAGCTCCAAGTTATGTTTGATAAATTTCAAAACTCAGATTGAAACAAAACTTGTTTAACCCAATAGCCACAATTAATGTATAATTTTATAATAAATATTATGTAGAATCGTAGTTTCAATTAATTCCAAGTATTTTTATAACTTGTTATCTTAAAAGTGGGGCTGCTATCTATAATAATCATTTAGCTATTTTAAAGATGATGTAGAAGTTAAGAGGGTAGTATTGATTCATATAATTCAATTATAATCAATCAAACAAATTATTAACTGAAGCAAGGCTGGAAAATTGTTATTCATCCTTACCAATAAAGAAAAAAACAAAACAAAGAAAATATCAGCATCTTTTTTTTTGTGCTTATAAGCACAGCCAACACTACTAAAGTTAAAGCCTCCCCAGTGATTCAATGGTAAGTCTGAGGGCTTATAACTGTAAAAACGGGTTTAATAATCGCGAAGGGCAGAGCACAGATAGCCAGCCAATTGTGTAGCGTTGTGCTTAACAATAATAAAAAACTAATATTAAAATCCTTGAAACTGTATAGGAATGTAAAAATAAGATACAAACTGCAAGGTTAAAAGGATCAACAGAATATTTCAATCGTATATATATATATATATATATATATATATAAAGGTGCTACATCACTCTTTTATGTTATATATTTTCTCGGGAAATGAGAACTGACAAATTTAATGGGATGGCTCAAGATATCTGGTAAAACTTTGACCTCCACAGCT
>NW_013666171.1:235436-242107 GCF_000517525.1 Limulus polyphemus | reverse complement strand
CTTCAAGTCTTTGGGCTTGTCTAGAGGAGAGAGATAGAGGTTTAAAACGATTAAACATAGCAGACAATTCAAAATAAAAATATGAGTTTTCCTTATTACTTGAAAAATAACTACGAATCTCCTCAGTTTAATATAGAGCATTCTAAACGAGATTAGCACAAGAGCTGTTATTAGAGTATCCTTAAATGACTGCGAATCTCCTCACTTTGACACGGAACATTCTAAACGAGATTATCACGAGAGCTGTTATTAAAGCTTTATAGGTACGAAAAACACGAGAAACAATGATTCCTGTTTACATTATATAATCATTATTTTGACAAAGTTGGCAGTTATAGTCGTGCTATTCTGAAACACATCACTGTGTCATAGGTAATAATAGTACTTCTCTCTGTTACTCCCTCATTCTTGAGTACGCGACTGTGTCATAGTTAGTACCTTAGTCCTAGAGGTGGGACAGCGGTAAGTTTCGGATTTACAACGCTAGAATAAGGGGTTCGATTCTCCTCGGTGGACACAGCAGATAGAACGATGTGGCTTTGCTATGAGAAAACATACATACATAGTTTTAGAGATTATCACTGAGTCACAGTAAACAATGGTAACCCTACTTGCCAGTACTCTTCAAGTTACTAACGATAGTTCCGGTTCTCACTAAATGATTTCTGGAGTATATCACTTTGTAAAAGATATTAATATAACTCTCTTTGTTATTACCCTGATCTTAAAACATATCGCTGTGTCACAGTTAATAATGTTGATGCTCCTTCTTAGTGGTATAGTACTGTGTCGATGTTAATAACTGTTGTTCTAATTGTACCTGCTACAGTAGTTAATCCATGAGGGCATGAAGGGGAGGAGAGACCAAAAAGTGTGGGGGTGTGGATAGTGTTTGAGACAGTAACGTCATGTGTCGTCACAGTTCCAAAAAGTGGCGCCAGAGGATGGTTCCAAAATTCGTCACTTAAGGAGTGGACGATGAGATCGTCTATGGTACGCAGCAGAAGTATTTGTTTTAACATTAAGAATATCAGGTGATATGTATTTCATCCCCCGGTGGGACAGCGGTAACTTTTAGGATTTACAATGCTATAATGAGGGATTCGATTCCTCTATGTGGACACAGCAGAGAGCCCGATGTGGCTTTGTCATAAGAAAACACACTCATCATGTGTATTTCTCAGTTTTGTAATA
The DNA here is from genome assembly GCF_000517525.1 of Limulus polyphemus. Classification (NCBI taxonomy): domain Eukaryota; kingdom Metazoa; phylum Arthropoda; class Merostomata; order Xiphosura; family Limulidae; genus Limulus; species Limulus polyphemus. The sequence continues at coordinate 240,913 of NW_013666171.1, read as the reverse complement.
TTTTATCGGAGTTAATGATTTAGATGTGTTTGTGTTAATATACTTTTTAGTGCACAAATTAATAAGAATAGACCAGTTAGGTTCTTCTCCTTTGCTTCTGGAGTACATCAGTGTGACAAAATTAATAAAATTAGCTTTTCCTTTTGCAGCCCATTTATGGAGAAATATCCGAGTTATTAATGTTAGCTGTTTATTACCCGACCTTCCCCTAGTGGGTCAGCGGTAAGTATACGGACTTACAAATATAAAATCTAGGGTTCGATTCCCAAAGTGGACAGAGCGCACATATCTAATTATGTAGCTTTACACTGAAATGAAACAAGCAGCATTATAACATTAGTTCAAACTAATTGTACTTGATTTCTGTATTACGTTAATTCCACAATCAAGTGTTACCCAAGCTGTGAAAGCAAATTACTATTCTGTAAGATGAAAAGGATTCATGAAAGTGCCAAAAGTAGTTTCTTTCTTCTTTTTTTTTGTTAATTTAGCTAACATACACAGTATTGTGTACTTTACAATAGCAAAGTGGCATTTCTGTTTGCAACTTTCTTGCTTCTGGAGTACATTATTTTGTGAAAGTAGTTACTACCCTACGTCAGGAGTACATTATTGATTGAATGATAATAATGGTAGCTTTGCTTGTTGCTATCCTACTTCTGGAGTACATTATTTTGTGAAAGTAGTTACTACCCTACGTAAGGGGTACATTATTGATTGAATGATAATAATGGTAGCTTTGCTTGTTGCTATCCTACTTCTGGAGTACATTACTGTGTGTAAGTTAACAATAGTAATTTACTTTTGAAGTTCATCACAAAGGAAAGATTAATAATGTTCACTTTGGTAGTTATTCAAACCATCTGAACTACATCATTAATCCAGTAAATTTAATAATGTTTACTCTGATAATTACTATCATAGTCAAAGTATCAAATTAACGATGGTCATTTTATTAATTATTATCCACTTCCGAATTCAATTAAAAGCTTATATTTAAAAATGTACCGGAATTATTATAAGAGTAGTGTTTTTGGTTTTGGTTTTCTAAGGGGAATTTGTTTGATTTTTTTTTCAATTTCTAGTCGGGTGTATTTGCTATGTATTACGGAATATTTCTTGTATTCCTTCCATATTTTTCCTGGGTTTTCCTATTTACATTGTTTAGATTTCCTTTAGCTTCCATTGATACAACTAAGATGCTTTGCTAATTGTCGACAATTTTGACTTCGAATTAGAAAAATAATTTATTCTGCTAAAAACCATATTATAGCTTTAAAACAGATATTCTTATTAACATTATATTTCATTACGTGGATACTGTTTAAAATTCTTTGTTTGTTTGTTTTAGAGCAAAGTCATATTGGGCTATTTGCCGTGTCCACTGCGGGGAATCAAACCCCGGATTTTAGCGTTGTAAGTTTGTAAATTTACCGCTGCCACACCAGAGGATGTTTAAAATTATGATAGAATAGACATATAAAATCTGAATTACTTTACAAAAGAAAAAATCTTTACTTTGTGAATCAAGCGAAACTTGTCATATGAACGTAAAGTTTTGCCGTGGAATCAATTGATATTTGATGAACATAATGCACGTAATATTTTAATTTAACCTTTCATCTAGAATTTTATATTCCAGTTAACATTAAATGTGAATATGTTGTTTTAATGACTTTTTTATCTTAAATATCGTTCACATTCAAGATAAATAATTTATGGTTCATTAAAGTTAAAATATTTTAATGAAATTGAGTCTTAGGTGTAGTAAATTTAAAAATGGTGGGAGGAAACTCTTTATTTTTGGATCTTTTATAAGCACATAAAACATGATTTTGTATTAAAATTGGTAACTGTGTTCAACCATGATGTCAAGATGTCTATTGAGTTGAAAACCTTACTCTATACAGATTTAGATATAATATAATATGCGAATAAAGAACAGTTAATAAGGTTGTCAGATCTATTTTTTCAAAAGTAGAAAAACAAAATTAACGTACCATGAGAAAATAACATGATAAATCTGTTTTACTCATACAAAAATTAAATGTATTCCGGTTATGTAACTCATGGTAGGAAAGCCGTGAACATCTGTTCAGTCATTAAGGATTTCTTCAAGATAATACTATGAAAATTTATGATCTTGAGATGCGAGATGTTTTACATTTCTTTTGATGCACTTTGTCAAAAATGATTTTTTTTTAAGCAAGCAGGGATTCCTTTTACTTCCTCACGGTATCAGAATACAAAGTATGTCCATGAATTTCTAGCTCTTTTCTTTGGCGAAAAAGCATCATTTTTCGAGGATAACTTGATTAAAATATTGATTTGTATATCAGGGCGCTAGCATGGGGTTTAGAGGCCAAAGGCAAGTTTATGAAGTGTGCAAACCAAAAGGATCAAAAGATCTCACTATTCAAATAAGAGGGCCTCTTTATTTTGTACCGTCAGGAAGTGGTGGATGCTTTATGGACTAGTTATGTCAAAATCCCGCTTTCATTTTGATTTTAAAGAGTTTTTGTGGTGGCTGAGTTACAAAGAGACAGGAAGAAATAATTCCGTCTATATAGAGAAGACCAAATTATCTAATACAAATAGAGAAAGTTAAGTCGGTAAGTAGATAACCAAAGATTTCAAACTGAAGGTTTCATGAAATGGAACAAATAGTTTGATTTTACTTTTAAAATCGATTAAACAAAATTATGTAATCCGGCAGTGGAATAAATATTTCAATGTTGAATTCTTAAACATTAGACCGGTTTATTATCATGTGATTTCACAAGTACTAAAACAAATAACTGGAACAAAAATTTTCAAATAACAAACTAAATACCTCAAACTTAGGTCTTCAAGCAATGAAACTAAAAACAAAAAATCAAGTTTTCAATCTATAGAACAAATTGTAAAGCTAATTCAGCGCAGAAGGTGCGAAACTCTCATTGTTTTATGTAGTACATATTTATGTAGTATTTGGTCATATAATATACATTATTTATATCAAATGCTCCATCATACTACATGGCACTGTGTACTAGTGTTTTATGTAGTATTTGGTCATGTAATATACATTATTTATATCAAATGCTCCATCATACTACAGGGCATTGTGTACTAGTATTTTATGTGATATTTGGTCATGTAATATACATTATTTTTATCAAATGCTCCTTCATACTACAGGGCACTGTGTACTAGTGTTTTATGTGGTATTTGGTCATGTAATATACATTATTTATATCAAATGCTCCATCATACTACAGGTTAAGCACTGCGTAATAGTGTTTTATGTAGTAACTTGTCATGTAGTATACATTATTTATATCAATTGCTGCATCATACTACAGGTTAAGCACTGCGTACTAGTGTTTTATGTAGTAACTTGTCATGTAGTATACATTATTTATATCAACTGCTGCATCATACTTCAGGTTAAGCACTGCGTACTAGTGTTTTATCTAATAACTTGTCATGTAGTATACATTATTTATATCAATTGCTGCATCACACTACAGGTTAAGCACTGTGCACTAGTGTTTAAAGAAACAGCTCCAAATCTATTTTAATACAGTCGCGTGCAGAATAAATCAGTACTTTAGGCGATTGGATTATTGGAGTCTTTAAGTCGTACTCTCGTGTTTCGTACAGAAGGCGGATGTTGGGCCTTACCACAGGATCTTACGAAGTCATCTCTCCCACAAGTAATCGTTCAACGTAAAGAATTAAGTTGACTTTTCCCCAAATCCCCATTTCAGGATTATAGAAAAAAATCAACCAACCTAAATGGATTTTAGAGTTTTACTTTTAGTTTACCTTGAACCACAGACCAACAAGAAAAAAAAAACAAAAAAAAACTCCACAATACTGGAATTCAGTAAAGCCTGAACTTTGATTTATTACTTTATACTGAAACATTCTGTCTTCAGATACTTTGTTTTGTTATGACAGAAAACATTTCAGAATTCTTAAGTATAGTTTTACCGGTCATGTTCCTAAGGCAACTTGATCAAATATACAATAAAGTTAATGTAACCGTACACATAGGATAAGATTAAACTATTAAGGTCATAAATATTTCTTTGGATCTTTAAAATTTCATTATAAGAAATATGAGCGGCACAGTGATATGTCCCTAGACTTACAACGCTAGAAACCCGGTTTCGATACCTGTGGTGGGCAGAGCACAGATAGCCCATTGTGCAGTTTTGTGCTTAACTTCAAACAGATATAAAAAATACGAAACCGTTCGGTTTGTCTGGGTAAAACAGACACGATTTATTTAATGTCAGCGTTTAAATGATTGAAATGGGAAGCTGTCGCAGTCTTGCTTAGCGAATAAAGTTTATAATATTTTAAGATCTATGGTAAAGAGTGTGGTTGTAGAAAGTGATTTGGATCAGAAATAGCCATGTCTCAAATTCATTTCGCTGCTTATATTTTTGTGTAAGAATTTTGTTCTATTTATTTCATATTTAAAAAAGAAAGCAAGTGTAAGCAAAAACGATTCATTGAATTGCTAAAAATCAGCAGAATAGAACAGAAACACTTAATGTCACAAATATCACAACATTAAACCATCTCTTTCGTCGGAGCTATATTTTTCTAAGTTTACGAAACTGTAATGTTGTTCCAGTGCTGTCAAATTTGTTCTTTTCACAACATTAAGTAGTTGGATTATATTCCAAAGGGAATTAGTCACTAAGTTGAAACTATTACTCAGTAAGGAAATATACTTCTAAAAAAACTTGAGACGTGAAACCGGTAATTCATTTGAAGCTTAGTTGTTATCAAGAAGTGTGCTAAAGTTCTACACGCGCTTGCAGAGCCGGATAATGATGTTAGTTTAATGTTTCCACTTGAATCGCTGTTATCGTGTGATTCTGCTCTTATATTTTTACTTTTCCGAATTGGTAATAGCGCTACATGCCCTTGAGCTTGTGTTGACTAAACCGTTTCCTTGGATACGAATATTATTTAACTAGAGCCATGGGCTAAACGTTTGCCCCATTCAGTATTATGAAATTGATGGTGCAGTTGGATGATTTATCATGGAACTTGAACTTAAAGTAGGAGTTGTATGAACATGTTTGTGCGGTTCATAAAGAACAATAAAAGAAATGTTAACAACTAAATTGTAAGAAATTCTTAAAATTTCAAAGGTCCTTTTTTATAAAACCTTAACATAATCAGCTCAAAATATTAGTTTATAGGGTAAAGGTCTAAAGGGCGTGACAAGCAATTTGCTGTAAATCCTTTCAAATATGTAGCTTCCAAACTTCAGTTTATCTAAATTAGTTTAAACGGAACTTACCGAAAGAAAATGCGAATTTTGTAACGCATTGTAGATTTGAGTCCTTAGATGAGTCATTATTGCGCATTAGAGATTCTTGGTCAAAGTTAACGAACCTTTACCAAGAAACTGGCCCGGCATGGCCAAGTGGTTAAAGCGCTCGACTCGCAATCTGAGGGTCGCGGGCTCG
>NW_013666171.1:233956-235426 GCF_000517525.1 Limulus polyphemus | reverse complement strand
GCTAGCGCAGATAGCCCTCGTGTACCTTTGCTCGAAATTCAAAAAACAAACAAACCAAGGAACTATATTTTGCTTATATTATTTTCTAAATATATATATTGAATGAGGAGAGAAATTTCGTCAAAGAGAAGGAAAACTCTTCTGGTATAAAACAAAAATGACGCAAACATTTAATTACAGTGTACTGTGCATTTTAAAGCATGAGAAATATTTACAATAATACAGAGAGAATTTTGAAAATATTACCATGTGTAGTCAAGATGTTTTCGATTCTCTAACTAAGTAGATTTATGATATTATATAAGAGATTCTCAATTAAATTACAATTGTAAATAACGCTTATTCAAGTGTACATGTAAAGGTTCTACTTGCATGAAAAATTTGCGTAATGAGTAACTACATGTATTTGATTTTGTGGTAAATATAATTGGTCTTGAAATAGATAAATTATATTGTGGTTATTAATTCTTACCCTAATCCTGAATTACAAATGACTTAAATAAATAATAATAATTACACTTCACATGCTTAATCCAGTTAAATCCATAATAATCACTGTTTATGCAACTGATAATATAAATACTGCCTAGAACACTACTGTATCTTTGTATTCCAGCCTACCTAATGAACCCTGGTTTTAAACGGAAAAGCAACACTCAGAAAGTTTATCAGATGCAAGGCAGAGAAAGAGTTAGAATTTCCAACCTCAGAAGAAACTAGGTTAAACAGCCAGGTCCTAGAATTGAAGTGTTGTTGCTCCTCATTTTTAGCTACTAACTAGGGCAAAGACATTCATCCAGCAACGCCCTACGCTACAAGGACTTTGTCCGGCTCCTTGAACCGAATAACAGGATTGATTGATGCTTTTCATAATGCCCACCATGGCTTAGAGTGCCAAGTGTGTTCAGAAGAATAACGTCTCGAACCCTGGACGTTTCAAACGGCAGTCCAACACACTAACTACTAGACCACAGCTGGCAAGGAGGAAAAGAGCTTAGCTTAGACTTTTGTGGCATCTTAATTTGTTTTAAATACGTAGATAGAATCATTTTCATGATGAACACTGGCATCAAGGAACACTTGAAAAAATCATATATATATTATATTTCATGATATTTGGTTTTAAAGTAATACAACAGAAAGAAAATTGTCATATGAAGACTGGAAGATAGTATGTGCTTTGCTACTATTTTACTTAAGTAAACTAACCTAGAACACTTCTCTAACTTCTTAGATATGTCATTTCTTCTCAACATTGAACTGGTGTTGATGGCTTGTCGAATAAAGTGTTTTGAACATTTTACAAGCCTCACAAATAACCCAGCTTTAACTAACTTCCTACAAATTTATAAACCATTATGTAACGAATTTCAACGTTTTTCACTAACTTTCCTAGTAATTTATAAATCATTATAGCACGGACTTAGACGTTAATATTTGCTAATATATATATATATATATATATATATA
>NW_013666171.1:217565-233935 GCF_000517525.1 Limulus polyphemus | reverse complement strand
ATATATATATATATATATATACACTGCATTATAATACTGTTATAGCCTGTATTCACTTAATGGTAATGCGCTCATTATCCTGTAGTCTAATTGGAGAACACGTTTCTGGATGTTTCTCCTGTTAGAATATTTAAAGGTATATTCTTCAATATGAAAAAAAAACAAATGAATTAATTCATACAATGATAACTTAAATTAAAGATTTCAATCATAGTATAGTACAGGAAGTATCTGTAAATGTACTACAATAACACAAAAGTACGCTGTAAGCCATTATGAAATTGATGTTTGATGTCACATGCTGTCCTTGGAACTACTTTACCTCTCGTCAATTGTGCTCTGACGCTAATGATTACGTTCATTTTACATGGCACTCTAAGCTCCATTGTAGCGAGAACCTACGAAAGACGGAAAGGACAATACATCTTGACAAGCGTTTTACATTTGGTTTAAATAAATATCGCCAGCTGCAATATATTGGTGTTAATATAAGTTTAACAATATTCTTTTTCTTTCTCGATACTTGAAAGTTTCATTTTCATGAAGGGTTAAAAATATCCACTCCATTAAAGGGTTAATCGAAATGTCAAGAATTTGCCTCGCAAGAAATGCATAAAACTATTTTTACGTGTTTTTTAGTATATCTAATTATAGAGATATCCAAAATACATATGAAAATATTTTAAAGGAATGTATTTTTAGACATTTTATAACACGAAATGTATATTCAAAGAAACTAGGTATTGAGTTGTGTACAGTATGTGGCATTTAGCCAAAAACATCCTTTCTTTATATGTAAAAATGACTTAGATATATGATACTATCGTCCACTATATTAGTAGTTGTTATGACTCACATATAACAATAACGTCAACGTTTTAGTTTCTAACAGTTAGATAGCGTTTATGATAACAAATGGTCTTAAAACTTGACATTTAAGACTCATTTTACAGAAGCTTATTACTGTTGTACAAACCTTTGTTAGTTAGATACATCTGCATTTTCCTCTTACAGGTGTGACAATAATATGAATTAATTCTTGAGACGTCCTTTTTCCTATAACATGCATGGAGGAGCATTTGTAGTGAAACAACGAAAGGTATTGGTAAAGTACATAGATGAAAACAGGAAAAAATATTTGAGCGTTATACCATTCAATAAGGAAAGCTAAGTATATTTTCTCTATGGCAAAACGTTCAAATGAAGGTGTGCAACTAGGTATTATTATTTATCCATGCGCGTGCGCATATTTTTGTGAGGCAAGCTAGTGAAAACCACATAGAAAAGAAATGTGACTACCCTAGCTCCAAGAAGAAAGTACCTAGAAACCTGAAATTTTGCACCCATACTAAGTGGACCCTGAGGGTTTGTACCTGAGTATTACTTTTCTTATCTACATGAGTGCGCGCATGCACAAATCTTTTTAATGAGGCAAGCTAGCGAAAAACCACATAGAAAAGAATTGGTTCCTTATATAACAACTTCTAATATATAGAAAAGCCAGTGCGTTTTGGTAACAATGGCTTTCATGTCATGTTTCTTAGCAACAAAAGTATATAGGTTATACTTTTAAGCTAAAATGGGTTCAGAATACACATACTATCAAGCTAATAACCCAAGCGAAGCTGGGTACTTTCACTAGTTAATTGGATAAAATGTTTAGTATTCATTGTCGTCTGAGTTTGTTGTTCATTTTTAAAGAATTGTACTTTCTTTGCAGGAACAATGGCTTGTGGGACAAATACATTTTGGGGGCATCTTGCATCACAGACTTATTTAGAAAAAAAGACGGCATTGGAAGAGTTATTTCACTGAGACATTATACAAAACTCGAAAAATAGCTAAACTTCACCGTATGTAATTACACAATATTTTGGGTTGACGAGAAGGACAACTTATGCAGGCAGGAACATGCATATCAAAAAGTTGTTATAATTATACTCTGTGAATACAGCGTAAGTAGCAGCTGACTAAATACGACAATAATTCTGACCACTTGGAGGTAAAAGATAAAACGCTTGAAACAAGAACATCAGATAAAAATGGCGGTTGATTAGCTTTTTTTCAAACCACTTGCTCCTTCTTCAAAGATCAACCGGCCTCTGCTACGCCTTGGACTTGCCTTCACTTCCGCCTACTTGCCTCACCATCATACGTATATATATAAGGGAATATATATATGTAATTTTTTTTATTTAATCAATTAATCATTATTACTTCTTCTTCGCCCATACGGCTTATTATTCCGCTGACCATTAATTGAAATTTAACCTTATGCCACGAGCAGGGTGAAGGAGTATTGTGTAATCTTCGAGCATCCTTGATTAGTAATTATTTCTTAGGAGCTTATTATTTTTAAATCAAAATACCTGCCAAGAAAAAACAAACCAACTTTTGTTCAAAAGTGAACATAAGAAGCAGTTCCTACTTACAAATCTCATTTGCTTAACGTCTGTGTGAGTACTGTTTGGAGTGAATCAAACCTACTCGAACAAAATGCAAAACTAATGCGTGTGTGTGTGTCAAAACATTAAAGATTAACAGCTCATTAAAAAACAGACAAAAGCTTAGACAAATAATACAAACATCACTTTACAGTGTTTAATTTAGATGTTTATTAACTCATCTGATTTATTTTCCTGTCATACAAGTTGTAATAAAATTATTTTTTATATCTAAACAGTTCTTGTTTTCTTATTGCACAGAATAAAACCAGAAATTTCCAGCTTCTTCACACTGTAATACCTTACACTGCATAACTTTAAACTATAAATACGTAAATTGAACTATTAAAACCCACTTGTACAACAATACAGAAACTTACTTGGCCAGGCATTGTAATTTACTTTCAACTATGTGATGATAATATTAGAAGTCCAAACGATGCTTAGCTTTGAAAGCATGAACACTGAAAGTTTCCGACAGTTGAGCACTGATAAAAGAAAATAGAAAACAATTTAGGTATGGTTCCATAAAAGGTAAAATTAAAGTTTAATTCACAATTAACTCCTATTTATTTATTTACACATTCGCAAAGGCACAGGCTCTCCTCTCTCCAGTTGAGGAGTCCCGCCGAAACACCCTTGTTAGTGTGCAAGTGGTATAGCGTTGCGCCTTCCCTAATTCAGAACGTGGCATCTAGCCGATTGAAAACGCTTATTATTTTCACTTTATTATCAATAATTATCGTGTATCATTTTTACAATTACTTTTATTTGAACCATCAAGTACTATGCAATCATGTTGTCTGGAACATTATTATTAATCTTAGGTTTTCTTGTATACAAAGTATCATTGAAGTTTGGCACGTTTGCAGGCAAGTCCTATCAATGTGTGTACATAACAAGAAAACCTGAATATTGAACGATATTCTATTATCATTTCAAATCTGTTATTTTACACTAAAGAACTGAGTTTTATATACTTATAGCCAGCATTAATTTTTTCGGTTGTGAAGAATAATAAGATTGCATTTTCGGTGGTTTGTTTTCAAGCAAATTATATTCCATATTATTTCATGTGCTGAAAATCCATTTACGTTATAATATTTTTTTCTGGGAAAAGAACTTCAAGATAGGCTTCAGGGATTTTTCAAAGCAGCTATAGAGTTGAATTTACTTCTGTTCCTCATCTCGATTAAGCGACTGTTCGTTGATCGACTAAAAACAAGACAAACATTCTGGGTCTTCCTAATACGATTCAATGACATTCTACAAAAAATGAAAAATGCATTGTTCTAATGGAACATTCTGGTATAACAGCAAAAGATTCAAAGCTTCTGCGTTCTCCAAATAAAAATATAAGTACAATGAGAAAAAATAATCATTTTTTTTTCAGATCTCCCAGAGGTTCTCGTATTTATCAGTTGCCGGCTTAGCGGCACGAGCTATTTTGTTGTTGTTTAACAGCACGAGCCAAAACCGCTGCCGGCTGACAGATAGATCAGAAACGTGACAAATGTGGTAGTGAGCCTTATTAGCCCTACTAGCTGAAAAAGTAGGAATGTGTTTCGAAAGATTGATGTCTCGTGGTTCTTGCACAATACTCGAAACAAGAAGACCTGTTAATTTTTCCATTTTGTTAATATATGTCAGCCTGCCTGCAACGAACTTACAATGTTCAAAACAAAACGTGAACAATTACTCCAATAAAAGTTCTGTTTTGTGTATCACAATTCTGAAACTGAAATTTGAATATTCACTCAGCTGCGGTTTATACAGAAGTTTTCGTACAGCTACATAAGTTATTAATTTAAGTTTTATGAACCATTGGTATTTTTTGTATTGTGCACTTTACACGTTGTTTGACATTCCAAGAACAAGGAACAAAGTGACCCTGAACAATAAACACAAGTAAGTTAAAACGGAACAAGGGGGAGTGGTGAATTTCATAAATATATCCAACTCTTTTAACGGTCAGAGAATATTTTTTAATCTCCGGTCTGAAAGTATTTCGTTTTCTTTGTCAAATTGTTAGACTCTACAAGTTTTGTGACTGTTAACAAACTAAGAAACAAAAATTGTCATAAACCATTGTAAAACTATTTTAACAACTGGAAGATTAATACAAGAACCTCATTAGAAATTTCAACCTCTTCTTTTGTACTTTTAACTACACTTCTGTCAGAAATGTGGTTGAAATTTTTTCTACCTTCCTAAATTAGATAATATTTAAGCAATGTATATTATACCTTGAAATATGTGTGTGTGTGTATATGTGTTTGTATACATACGCATATAGTAAACTTTAAAATTGTAAACATTCATTTAGCAATTATGATACATCCACCTTTACCAAACTAACGCTATTTTTATTTCTAGAAATTGAGAATATGAGTTCAGATCTGTATTTCGAATGATGTGTTTCAAAAATCAGTATTTCTGTGGGAAAATGGGGATTCGTTGTTATATAAACGTTATCAGCGTTTCGTTGCTCATTTGTCTTTAGATCATTAGAAAATAATTCACGATGAAGGGAGATCCACAAGTCGGAAAGCACTGAGATTTTATCAACCTTTTTCATAATCGTATCATAATCGTTCGTCTTTAGCTTATTCAAATATTTTATTAAAATTAGAGTTTGAAGATGAAGTATTAATACACTTCTCCTTCCTGTCTCCTACGCTACCTTTCCCATTAATTATCAGGAGGCGCTTGGTGAAGTTTATGTTGAAGGACTGTTATTGACGCATTATTTTCACTTCAAAATAACAACACCATTGTTTATAGAACATAATACAAGTTACGGAGGAAATCAGCAGTTAAAGCCACACAAAAAGCCAGCGAATCGTTTAATAATAATTATTTTTAAATAATTAAAACTATAACTCCGTTAGGTGGCCTTCTTGGCCTGACCATTAAATATTGTAGTATCTTGAAAAAATAAAGATATTGGCTTAGGTTTCATTTCAAAGTTCTTGTTGGTCCATGGATGATAGCGCATTCATCATTTGTATCTAGGAAACAGAGAATCAGTGGCTTCAGGATGTTGACTGAGTAAACGAAAAGGTTTCATTACTTCCGAGAGACTGTTGTTAGTGCTAATATTAGCTTTTCCTTTGTTGATATACGGATCATGGTTTAGACAGATGAAAAGAATTTGGAATGAAACTTGAACACTAAGTCTGCGTAGTTTGTTTACATAGATTTTTATCAGTGTAAGCAACAGCACGGTAGCGATACTCTTTTCATGAACTACATCAATTGCTTCAATACAGATTCCTGTATTTGTATGAATCAGCCAACGTTTACTGAATTATAACAAGGAATGGAGTGTTAACTGAATTGATGGTCCTTCTTCTTCTTAGTTACGTCACTTCGCTTTGAAACAAATCCGCAAATATGCGGATTGTTTATGAATAAGGAAGACCCCCCCAAAAAAAAAATAAGAGACTTGAAAACAGGAAGTAGAAGTATAATAGAACTACATATAAGAACGTTAATACAGATAATTTTGGCGTTTTCGAAATTTGAATTTAAAAATCTTCACTCGTAAAAATTAAAACTCTAACAGTTTACTGAATTATGACAAGGAATGGAGCAAGAATACAAGCAATATTTTATTTAAGAAAACATACATTCCAGCACTTTTATATTAAAACCAAAGCATCATTAGTATGGATTACTGTTCCAAATATATTATTACGTAGTTTATTATTAATCATAATGATTGTACAAATTTCTATTATCTTACATAATTAAATCTACGTGTTTACTGTTAGATCTTTTGCCATCATTAAAATTTGAGGTTCGATTCCTGCAGTGGCCAGAGTGTAAATAGCCTATTATGCAGCTTTGCGCTAAATCAATAAAATCAGTAGTCATAAGACACACTCAATAAAAACACATCAGAAAAAATATAATTTTCTCTTTGCAAAAGCTCACCTTAGTGTAATATGTTGATACATGTAATGTTACCCTCAATATAAGAGCCTCGCGATTATGTATTATGTTCAGTTGAAGTAGCATTGATAAAACAAATACACATTTAAAAAGACGTGCATATAACTCCAAATAGTTCATTCCAAATCTCCATATCTCAAGCTTATAGTCTGTTTTATGAAAACATATTTAAAACGCATTAAAAGAAATTTAAAAACATGATTTATTTGTACTGTCGATGGTCTTAACTTTAAGAAAGGTTTAAAAGAAAGGATATTTATTGAAGTTTTCAATGATAACAAACTTGATAAAAAATGTGATCTCGTAAGCATTTTTGAAGTTATCAAACAATCTCATTTTCAACTAGATTAAAGCTTTGTTAACAAAAGAAAGATCCTGATTACGACTATAAATCAACTAAAATTTGACTAATGTCATTTCTTTTACTCGACACCAATGGAACATTACTGAAATCAGCATAGAAGCTTGTGAAGATTTTCTCTGGCACATTTAGTCTGTTAAGAGTTTACTCATAATTTACAAATGTTTATGATTAGCTTTGACTTTTTTTCGTGCAAAATCAGATGCAGGATTGATGTTACATGGATTTAAAAATTTCATGAGATCATATTAGGAAAAGAAAAATCATTTAATGTTATTTAATACTGTTCAATGCTATTTAATACTATTTTCTAACAGGTTGAAAGACTCTATTTGAAACTATTTTCTAATAGGTTGAATGACTCTATTTGATACTATTTTCTAACAGGTTGAAAGATTCTATTTGATACTATTTTCTAACAGGTTGAAAGATTCTATTTGATACTATTTTCTAACAGGTTGAAAAACTCTATTTGATACTTTTTCTAACAGGTTGAAAGACTCTATTTGATACTATTTTCTAACAGGTTGAAAGACTCTATTTGATACTATTTTCTAACAGGTTGAAAGACTCTATTTGAAACTATTTTCTAACAGGTTGAAAGACTCCTAGATTAAAACCAAAAAAGTATAGGAACTTCACAACAATGATATTTTTTCATGTAGTTGTCAGATAAGCATAAATGCACGTGTATTTGTTTACATCACATGTATATGAAATACTAAATTTCTTGAAAGTATGTGTATCTGGGATACAGAACTTTACAACAGAGAACAAATCTCTCCCCCGTGAAAGATATTTCATGCATATTTTGAAAGTTTCATATTTATACATTTAGTATTTCACAGAGCTCTGGAATTTCAACCAAGAGAAAAGCGTTACTTTTTTGCCTTTTATTATAAAGTAAACAGAAAAAAAAGCATTGTTGCGTATCATACATTATAACATTACAGTATTACAGTGAGGTTTACACCAGCGAAAGGCAGTGGCTCAGAATTATAGCTATTCCTCGGAGGGTGATTCTTGAGAAGAAATTACTTTTATCTAGGCATACATATCACGTACACATTCATCTTCAGTATGCCTATATTATGCTGTTGTTATTATATGCACACGATATCTTGAGAACAAATAGAATTGCTAGAAAAGTAACACATAGGCTTATATTCTGATCTGAGAAGCTTCTATTCAATACATCAAGATAAGAATCGATTAGGTTCATTAAACTCGAGGAAATGATTCGCTATCCTAAGCATATGATAAATAAGGGCCAAAGTTCAGAGTATTTACTTATATGAGGCAAAGGGTCAGAGTCAAATGCTCGAACGAGTGATATTTAGTAATATGTTTAATTATTCTTATTAAATCCTATATTACGTGCATAACTTGAATAACGTGCATCAAAACTAACATTATCGTATTTATTTTGTAGGGATTTTGTTTCCAAATGGAACGCAAAATGGAAAACGTTGTTTTCTTAGCGTATCTGCTAGACAATTAATAAATTACATGTTGCGGATTAATATGGTGTTGTAAAGTAACGTGAATGGTATAGTGAAATATATCATTTACGTCACTATACCTCAGTATTTCACTACAAATTATGTACCCCACGATACCACATTACTTGATTATGTTTTTTACAACTCAACCCTAAGATTACCAGATATATGCTGTGTTGGATTAACAGATGTATAGGATATAGAAGTAACTAAAACATTTTATATTGTATTAACACATAATGCTATATTAATTTGACAGGTAACATTATATTTGGCTAACATACAAATTGTTTTAACATGCACATAATATATAATATTAAAAGTATGTTTATTGTTGATTTCATTTGACTGATTAATGACCTCATTATCTTGGTAATTAAACTTTTTTTTTTACATGGGCTACTCATCACTGACCTTAGTTAAGATCTTAATTGTAAAATAATTTAAATAGAAAACTACGTCATACTCACCTGAGGCGTGTTCCAATACACTTAGTCTGGTAAGCATTTTCATTCTTTCACATTCGTTTACACATGTCTGGATAAACTAATACAGCCACGTAAAAAACAAGAACATATAACTTCTGTGTAACATTTGCTGTTTTTTCAAAGGTGACATTCTATGTTTGTATATTCTATGTTTGTATAATGATGCAAATAACATCCTGGTTTTAAAGAATCACCTCATTAGAGCGTGTAAAATAAGCCTTAGAAAAAATGTAAGTCATCGTCAAGTTTTCCAATATATTGCAGTATTAAAATACAAATAAAGATAGTTTAGGAATATCATATTTTAATTATTTATTTAAGATAAATTGGCTTAGTTTTTCAAACTGTGGGTCGTGACCCATTCCTACACACTGATCGTGATATTTTCATGATGTTAGAAAAACACGTAGGTTCAAAAAGTCTTGATAGAATACAGCCAATCAACAACATTTACTGCCAAATCTTAGGCTACCCTTGTCTGATCGTTAATATTGTAGTACATCAAAGGCCACAAAATACGAAGGTCGTTCCTTCAGGATCAGGACGCGTGCCATCAATCCTCGGTTTCGCCGTCCGGCACGTTAACCACAAGGCCAAGCCTGCCCATGATTTTTAGGATCCTACATGTTCTACAATTGAGTATTCGAACGTTCCAGAATACCCTAAAACTCAACAGCTGTATTTGTAGAACAGCATCAATGTACTAGCGTTTTCTTTTATCTATTTTTTCTACTCTTAGGCTAACCTAAAAACTAAACGACTTGCTCCGGGCCTTCAGAGATTGTAAAAGTATCACTTTAATTCTTTCGATTTATTAAAAATTTAAATACTCCAGACTGATGGTCTTACTGATATTCTACAAGAAATTTATAGTTACTTTTTACTGTATAAAAATTCTAAAACTGAAAGACTTGCTCCGGTCCTCCAAAGATGGTAAAGTATCACCTTAATTCATTTGGTCGTATAAAGTTTAAAGACTCTGGACATTCTTTTAGTAGCTGCTTTTAATGAAATAAGAAGAAGAAAAATAAGCCAAAGAAGGAATTAAATCCTCAGCCTATAAATACTCCATCTGCCAGAGAAGGAATTAAATCCTCAGCCCATAAATAGTCCATCTGCCAGAGAAGGAATTAAATCCTCAGCCCATAGCTAGTCCATCTGCCAGAGAAGGAATTAAATCCTCAGCCTGTAGCTACTCCATCTTTGTTGAACTTTTGACCTATAGCGTCTGGCATTGGTTTTTATAATCACGAACTAGTGAGGTTTTGGATAAGTTGTTAAAGCAATTAATTAGAAATGATTACGCTATCAAAGGCAGTTTTGTGGTTTCTAAAGATATCAAAAATTTGAATTTTAATAATGGAGTATATTGTGCTAGTTTCTATATAAAATCTCCGTATATTATCATACTGTTAGAGAAGACGATAAGACCATAAATATATATACTGAACTTTTGTATCAAAGTTTCAATGATTAAATTATATTTTCATTGAATGCGTTCTAAGAACTCGTGAATTTTGTCCACAAATATTTCATTTTCTATTCGACAATGGATATTAATAGTCAGCCTGATGGTGTTGTTATAGGATCAAGATTAACTCCGTCAATCGCTAATTCGTTCCTGTGTCATCATGAAAAGTGTTGGCTCGAAGAATGTCCTTCTCAGGTGAAAGCTGTATTTTATAGAAGATAGATATGTATATGATACCTTTCAGAGAAATTCAACACACTATCTTAAAAGTCAACATGCTAATATTACAGTAGAACATCAACAAAAACACTAACTTCCATTCTTTAATCATAATAAAAATGGAAAATCTGAATATTATTTTTTTTTCATAAGAAAGCTTTCACTGATTTGTATTTCAAATTTGATATTATATATCATTATAGTTTTTAAAAAAATCTAGTTAAAATATTGGTTCATTGGCCATATAAATTAATAAGTCAGTATGAATTTATTCATAAAGAGGTAGATAAAAATGCATTTACTAAAAGATGTCTTTGGGGTATTATAAATCATGCTATTCAGTACTGTACGATAAGCCTTTCTATATAACCTAATTGCAGTTGTGCTAAACAAGTATTTCTTTAGTTCCTCCATTTATAGGTAAATAGGCTATTTGGATTAGAAACCAGTAATGAAAGTTATGTCATCGTGATATACCCATAACTTGAACTGACAGGTGTTTTTTTTACGTCTGTATGCAGATTACAGAATTTCTTCAGGTCTAAGGATCAAATACCTATCTTCAAGTTTTCTAGTGTGGTATATGAATATAAATGTCCTCAGCGTTATTTAGCTTATATTGGTCCACCACTATAATAGTCACATTCAAGAACACGCAACTTTAAGATCCAGGTGATTTCAAGCATCAACAAACATGTGCTGAATGAGTGTAAAACCTATATAATTAGAGAACACTTTAATATCCTCACAAAGACAAAAAAGGGGATCGAAAACTGCGTATAGCAGAAAATCTATTGATCAATAAACTAAAACCGAGACTGAATGAGCAAAACAATGCACTTTGTTTATTATGATACAGAATGTTGTTAATCAAGAAATGAGATTCCTTGCTAAGAAA
The DNA here is from genome assembly GCF_000517525.1 of Limulus polyphemus. Taxonomy (NCBI): domain Eukaryota; kingdom Metazoa; phylum Arthropoda; class Merostomata; order Xiphosura; family Limulidae; genus Limulus; species Limulus polyphemus. Next base: position 222,595 of record NW_013666171.1, on the reverse strand, counting down.
TTTGAATAGTTTTAAAAACATATGGTAAAGAAGTCATATATTTTTACTACAAAATGATAAAAAAAAACTATAACCCGAGGGCTTTCGATAGGTGGACCTTTTTTCTTCAGGGACAAACTCAAGAGGAAACGTTTATAGAGTTTTTATCATTTTGTATCAAGACTTGTTGAACCTATGTGTTTTTCTGACATCATGAATATATTTATTACTAGTATTGTCAATTAGACAAGTATGGTCTCTTCTAGATGGAAACTAAATCAAACCTGGCACAACACATCTTACTTCCGAATTTTAACTCTTGTATTTCATTTGAAAATTCAAAATCATATCCTTTAATGTATGCTTACTATTGGTAAATTTTCAAAATTTTCCCAAATACGTAATTAGTAATCCTGCAAGAGAATGATTACGTACCAATGTTTAAATTCATGGGTCTAATTAGGTATCCTTTTTTGCGAATTGTAGAAAGTCGAAAAGATTTTCCAGGGTGGCTTCCTACTGGTCTGATATATAAACATTTTGTTTAACTTAGCAAGATACATTTGTGTTAGTTCCTGCAAATATCTTTGTAATTTATATTTTAATAAGATTCTAGTTAAATTTCACACATTTAGTTGTATAACCCAGACGAATGTTTGTTTACCATGAATAGTCTTATTTATTAAAATAAAAAGTTTTGTCTCTTTTATAGCATTTCATTACAGCAATACTCACATTTTTTCAACATCTGTATTTCTTCTTCATTAAACTTAATAGCCAATTCGCTAAGTTAATATTATTAAATGAACTAAAAATCATTCCACTCAAATGACTTTCTATTCCCATGGGGTTTCATGTTGACTACCATAAAAATTGTATAAATTAAAAACGAAACTTAAAAATTTTAATTTATTGGCATTTATGAGCTTATTCCACAGACTAAGACCTGTTCTTTGTCATTTTATAAAATCATATTATTTTATATATTCACCTAAATGTTCTAATGATGAAAGTCTTGTATCAATAAAATAAAATTATTCAGCTGCTCAACAGGTTAAAATTTCTGCGTACGACATTTTTTTTGAATTTCAAAATTGAAACACTGTTCTCTGAAAAGTATACTTCTTCTACTAAAGAAATTGAGGCATAATTTTTTTAAACTTAGGAACTATGATATAACCTTTAGATAATTACAATCACTCTAATAGTATTGCTTCTGTTTTTGTAAGCTGTGCTTAATTAGGTGGTTTACGTGGCGTATTGTAATGATATCGCTGTTCTTTTCTAAGTGCAAAGCCACATAATGAACTATCTGCACTCTGTCCACCACGGGGAATCGAGCCTCAGAATTTAGCGTTGTAAGTCCCTAGATTCACCGTTGACATACCGGGAGATATTGCAATGATACTAGGAATAGACTTGCTTCTGGGGTGGGGGTTAAGTAACATAACCAAAAACATTACCTGACATATATCAAACACAAAAACCACAATTTTGTAAGCCCTAAACTTTGTAAAATACTTTAAACTAATATTTAAAGGTATTTACCCCCCCCCCCAGTGGTACAGCGGTATGTCTGCGGACTTACAATGCTAGAAACCGGGTTTCAGCGGTGGGCAGAGCACAGATAGCCCATTGTGTAGGTTTGTTCTTAACTACAAACAAATTGAACTTATTTAATCCTACACCCTTCCCCTTTCCCTATAAATAAAAATTAACCTCCCACACCCTATTATTATAAATTTAGGTGTATAATTTCGTGCAGGAGGCCTGGAATGGCCTGGTTTTTATGGCTCTCGACTCGCATTCTGAGATGGTAAAGATTATTCGAAGAGTTGGCAGTGAGTAGTGTTGCTTAGCTACCTTCCCTTTAATCTATCACTTCAAAATTAGGGACGACTAGCGCAGGATTCCCTCAAGTAGCTTTCCGCGAAATTCAACAAAATAAAAAAAAATCGGTCACGAATCAGAGTTGTCAAATGGCCCGCTCCTGACGTGTTAGGAATGAAAATTAGCTTCTTAGAATAATAAGTAACGAAAAATATAAAGTTCTCTAACCGTTTGTATCTGCTATATTAAGATACATCAAAAGATATTCTACGTACGTAAAATATAAAAATAAACATCCGTAAACAAATGTGTTCAAACAGCTTATTCATACATGCGGTTCAAATGCACATAATTACAATACCATTTAAATTATTTTTCTCAAATATAAAGATATAATATAACTGTTGAAGACTGTGAATTTAGACATAAATCTAAATATCCTTGTCTCTCGCTATATTGTATTGGTTTTCACTAGGAAATGATTAAAGACTCGTGCATGACATGCAAGTATCAAAGAGTTCATCAGAACACGCTTTAGGTGATTGTGATGTAGTCTTCCATATAACGCGTATCATCTTACAAATATCAGTCACGAATGCAGTCTATACATAAGAGGTAGTCTGTTTGTAAACAGAATATTGTAACAAACAAATCAAATGAGCTCAACGATGAGTATGCTACATAAATTATAAAAGTAATGACGTCTGGTTGATGTTTAGATATATATATACGCTATGTTAGATCAATAGATACTTAATTTATCTGGATACCGGATATACATTATACTGTATTAACAGGTAATATATTAATAAACTAATCGCCATAAACATACCCGCTAAAAATGAAATAAAAACAACAATGCTTTCTTCATTCTTCTATTCTTAATTCTATTCATCCACGTTTCAACCTCAGACTATTTCAGACAGTGATCGAGAGACAAGTTAGTAAGAAAGCATTGGAAGAAGGGAAAGATTGCGTATGTTTCAGATTTTAAAGAGTCTTACTTTATTATTTTTCACTCTTAAATGAAGGTTTTCTCTAATTAATAACAGATAGTATTTAATATACTGGAATTACAGACAAAAGTTGTAATATTATATTCGAGTAACAAATAGGTACAGTATTGGATAAACAGGCACAAACTGAATTAACAGATACGGCTTTGGATTAATAGATGCATATCCCATCTTCTATGCCTTTCTTAAAAACTGCAGTACTGGAAATAAATATGCAAGAATTGAGAAAAAGTGTAAATACTAAAGAAATCCCATCCCTTTACCGTGTGTAAGTAAAGTTAAACAGAGTAAAATCATGTTTTGGTAGATTAAACTGTCACTGGTAGTCATCCAAATAATCGGAAGGTGACACATCAGTATGAAGTTTATGAACATGCAAACAGTCATACTATTCACAGCAGAAGCAGTGTTAAATGGGTTTTGACTCCCAGATCTGACATACCTCATGAGAAGCATGAAGCAATCAAAGTTTTGGTTGGTCAATACCCTCCAAGAGAAAGTTTTTGGTAGTTACTCTGTGTTTCAATAGAGGATGTAAGTAAGTCTCTGAAGAAGATGGGTAAAACTGGCACTGCTGATAACAGAAGGGTTAATTTAAAAAACCCAAACTCTTCAAAAATAGTTTTAAATATTTCAAGATATCCTTGTTTACAAGATAGACGACATTCCAGTACAGTTCGCAACAACACCCTGTGGGTACAGATAGATGTGACTGTGACCTCGAAAACAGAAAGATAAATATTTGCACGAAATGGTCCCAGTGGACGTGTAGCTTTTTGAAAATCTATGATGAAAAAAAGGTAACAAACAAAAAGGTTAAAATGGATATCGACTTACAAACTGTGGAATTAACAAATATAAAGACATGTGTTCTTTACAGGTAAACCCAAGTTTGGACTGTTTGATGACAGACATGAGAACATAATCATTGTCAATGTACGACATATTTACTTAAGTATGGTGGAGATCAGTACAAGTTTGGGTGTGCTTCACAACCGATAGTATTGGTGATGCTTAGAAACACTACCTTACAAGAAGATGAATACCCACCCAATGATAGTGTTCTTGAGAGAATGGCATGATGGATTAAAATTGCATATACTTGTCAGCAGTCAAGATGGCACCATTTTATTGTATATACAGCAAATGTAGTGGGACGATGTTTTGACAGTAAAGAGACCGATTGGCCACTCATAACTATGGCTCGGCCTGCACAAAGGCCCGATATGAAGATTATTGAGGTTCGATAGGCTTATATAAAAATTGAGAAGGTCAAAAGACCACCAAAAGAACTTGGCTGAATTGTGGGGAGTGACAGTGCAGAACATTTTGAGCAATAATATTCCATAATCGTACATTGATAAACTGTATGACAACATGAAAACAAGGTGTAATGTTTTATGCAAAACAAATTTTAGCAGAAATTATTCAATTTTCTTTCATATTTTCTCTAATAATGTGGCCTCCAGTGGCTCAGCGGTACGTCTGTGGATTTATAACGATAAAATTCGGGTTTCGGTACTCATGGTGAGCACAGCACACATAACCCATTGTTTAGCTTTGTGTTTGTTGTTTCAGAGGAAAGCCACACTGGGCTATCTGCTGTGTCCACTGTGGGGTACCGAACCCCGGAATTTAATGTTATTAGTCTATAGACTTATAGTTGTCCCACATCTTTGTGCTGGCAACAAACAATCTAACTAATAATGTTTTATATCTTTAATAATTTCAGTATCTTAGAACCAATCTTGTTTTTTGTGACTCTATGTGCAACGTTTGTGTGTTTCCATAACTCTATTATTAATATAGATATATGTGTATATAGATATGGCTATAGAAAAACATTAGAATATTATACTCTTCTGTTTTTTTTCCTTTATTGATTTCTTCAACCTGTTTCGTGACTTCAAAGATCACTCACTCTTCAGGATATTATTTTATATAATACAAACATTCAAATGTCGTTTTTAAACTAAACATAAATACACTAAATTAAATGCATATATTCTCCAAATGCACAAACAAATCATACGTTCCTTATATAAATTAAGTATAGCAAAAATGTTCAAAGATACATAAAATCAGTCAAAGTTTATCCAGTATACCTTCATTTTTTAATTAAAATTGTATTCTAATTATACTTTGTCTTGTTATTATAGCAATGCAATATATTCCATAATATTTCATAATTTATTACTTCTTATT
>NW_013666171.1:201538-216765 GCF_000517525.1 Limulus polyphemus | reverse complement strand
ACTGGGGGGCGGAATTTATGTTACTTTATCCTTACCCTTAAATTATCTTTTTCACCAACATAGAATTTTCTATAATTTACACATCCTAAAAGATATATTACTTTCTTAGAAATGCAATTAAATAAGTTATTAATGAAATACAAAATATTTTTATTATTGTTCTTTATTGTTTTAGTAGTTTCCGTGTAACATAAATTACATAAGCACAGTACTTTCTTTCACAACTGGAAATACATTATTTAGAAAAATATCTTTTTTTGGGTTTAGTCAATAATATTTAGAAATTTTTAGGTTGTCTTCTTGATAAAATTATTCTATTATTTTGGAATACATCTTTCGGGTTTTTCCCTACTATTTGTTTTAATTCAAAATATATATTTGGATAATGAGTCACAACGAAAGGTTTAACATTCTCTTTAGGTTCACTAATATCTGTTTAAATGTGTGTTTTTATCATTAATAACGTTATTTTTAGCAATTTCAAAATTTCTATAATGTAATTATTTCTGGATAGTGACTGTGAACTATTTTTTTTTTTAGTTCTAGTACTCTGTTAACTCTCGTTTCTTCATTAGAAACCAAACGATATAATCTACTTGTAAGATTTATAGGAACATTTAATTTTACTAAAAAAAAATCTACATACTGATGTGACTTTGTAAATTCATAAAAATGTCAGTTACAATCTCCTTTTCTGGTGAAACACCTACCAACGCATCTACAAATGAGAAGGCATTATCATTTATTTCAAAGGTAAACTTAACCTCCTTGTTCATCGAATTTAAGATCCCAACAAACTTGCTCATATCTTGAGTACCTCTCCATATTACAAAATAATGGTCTAAAAATCTTTTCCTAAACGATTTAACGTGAATTAGAAAATTATTTTCGAAATAATTAGGTAGTATATTAAATAACTGTAGTTCGAAAAATCCCATAGTAATGTTAGCATAACTTAGAGCAACTTCTGTACCAATTGCTGTACGGAAATTTCATGAATAATTTGTTCCTCGTAAGAAAAAATTATTTTTAATACCATATCTAAAAACGTCACAAAACCGGTCGAAGAAACTAACAAAAGACAGAAAAATTAGAAGAGTCTAATAGTCTTGTGTTTTCTTATTCGTATCCACAGTTGAAACTTATTTGTATTTAGATATACCTATATTATATATTTAAGTAAGAAATTAATGTTGCCAGAATCTATAACAATAACCAAATTAAACGATATCTTTAAATTCTATTGAAAGTGCACCTTATAACTTTCCCGATAGATGTATAGATGAACGAAATATTATTCAACCATTACTATAAACTACTTAAGTTGAATCCAAATGTTTTAATATAAGTTGATTGTCTTTCGCCATTACCTAAAGAAGCTTACTTTTAAAAAAGTGCGTTATAATCCAGAAGTTTAAGATGTACACAGAATGTTACATGTTAAACCAGAACAAAGATAATTTTTATTATCCCCAAATAATGTCTCCTGAATAGAGCTAAATCCATCTGAAAAATTACTATTGTAACCGAATTATTCCACAATAAAATAGCATGGATTCTTCCATATATGATAGCTGCAGTGAGAATTCACTTAGAGAACTGTATTATTTTATTCTATAATATCTTTCGAATTTCTGCAAGAATAACCCTACCAAAAGTTCGATCATTAGCCATTGTGTAACAAACATCTTACCATTTTTTTTCCTCAAGGCCCCTAATGGGTTTTGTACGGTGGTCGCTAGGAAATATTTGTCAACAATATCTGAATTACCTGTAAGAAGAAACTTAATTCAAAGATATATATATATTGAATTTAATTATTATGAATTGAAAAAGTGTTTGAGCAAAAGCGAAAAGGAAGGAAAAAATAATCGAATTTATGCTATAATATTTATTTATTTTTTTCTTTCGGAAGTTCCAAAGGAATATGACAAAGATAAATGATATTAAAGCAGTCGTTCTCTTTGGCATGCACTCAGTGACACAGTGGTATGTCTGTTGACTTATAGTGCTAGAAATCGAGTTTTGATACCCGTGGTGGGCAGAGAACAGATAGCTCTTTGACGTTTAAGATAACTAATTATGAAGCAATTTTTATTGATTCTATTCGTATGAAAAAAAGTTCTGTTTTTACACTTTTTTAAGTATCAGTTAACTTTTAATTTCTAACTGATTTTTATAGCTAATTTGATCTATTTTTCAGACCATTTGTGTAGCGCATAACCCGATTTACCGTATGCCACGTTATTAGGGACTATGTACCCTTTCAGACTTGGGCCTGACCTGAGCTTCATTGGAAAAGGCAAAAATATTGCAGAGTTCAAAAGAAACACAATAGTGGGTTGTTTATTGTTAAGCGCAAAGCTATACAGTGGGTTATCTATGTCGTGCCCACCACGGGTATCGATACCCAATTTTTAGTATTATAAGTCTTCAGACTTACCGCTGAGCTAGGTTTTTTTTCCTTTTTTCGCAAACAACATGATAGTGAGTGCACGTTTAACAGATACCATAGTAACCAAGACAGCTTTATGGGTAGGCTGCTCCAAGCCATCCGAATTTATCAGCAATTGAAAAGATCGATAAAATGTCTACTGCAAGGGGAAACTGCGGCCGTACACACTTAATGAAAATAAGAGGGAAAAGGTGGTTAGACAGAATGGTGAAATCCAACCATTACAACAGCTGACAGATATTCAGTGTAGGACAATCCCCGGTCATCTCTAACCGTATCTTGCAAGGAACATTGGAACAAGTTGCAGTAGGAAACAATAGCATGAATAAATTGACTCGGTCAACAATAAGAAATAACTTATTTAGTAGTGTTGAGAACGTAGACATTGGATTAGGAAGGACTACTGAAAGGTGATGCGGTACAAAAAAATCATGCTTTGCCCTTGTTTTACATAGGTAGAAGATGATGGATTTGAAAAAAAAAAAAAGAATAACTCATAACTTTTGTGTGACTCGCCCCCTTCGAACTGTTCAGACCTCTAGCGGTAGAGTAATGGTTTAGGAAATATTTTTCTGGCATAACCAGGTCCCTCCAGGAAGCAGAATGATGGACAGCTACTTTCAAAACGACGGTGCTTTTATCCACCGTTCCTGAATTGTGCATGTATGGTTAAAGTATATTAAATATATTTTGGAAATCTTCCATGACAACCAAAATCCCATATCTCAATCCATTTGGGATGAACTTAACACATTCGCTATCACTGCCCTCTGCCTATCTCAATCCATTAATTGTGTACAGTATTAATGACTGTATGGGAGGGGGGGATAGAATCTCTCAGAACACCGTTTAGTACCTTGTATATGCTATGGTACGTCATGTCATGGCTATTATGTGAGCAATCCAATTGGGATGAACTTAACACATTCGCTATCACTGCCCTCTGCCTATCTCAATCCATTAATTGTGTACAGTATTAATGACTGTATGGGAGGGGGGGGATAGAATCCCTCAGAACACCGTTTAGTACCTTGTATATGCTATGGTACGTCATGTCATGGCTATTATGTGAGCAAAAGATGACCCGACCTGTTATTAGGTATAGTTCTTAAGAACACTGAGCTCAGTTTTCATCTCTTTACTAAAATATCAACGTCGCAGAGCATTGTATCATCCTTATAATTCATATAAATCACGTGTTATTGGATAAAGTAATTGAAGTGTTTTATTATAATTACATTTATAAGGTGTGTTAAGTTTGTTTGTTATTAAGTACAAAGCTACACGAAGGGCTATATGTGCTTGCCCAACACGGGTATCGAAACCCGGTTTCTAATGGTATAAGTCCGCAGACATGCCACTGGGGAGACATTTATAAGAACTGTTTTGCATTGGTGGCTTACGTTGAAAAGTGGAACTAGCCAGAATCTCCAGAGTTGATTGAGCCCCGTGATATGTCATTCGGTTTAAAGTTACAAATGTAATTAAGAGCGAAGATATCCAACTAATGATTCAATACAATCTAATAATTGTAGGTTTTAATCTTCGTTTATGTATTAATTTATGACACTAAGTACTTCTAGTCAGTCTGTTTTTAGAAGACTGAGTTTGCTAACATAGATGCTATTTTTAAATTGTTTTCATTTTGATCTATACAGTTAGCATCTTTTTTTTTTTTATTAGGAACCTTTAAGTATTTAATTTATGCTTTAAGTTTCATATGTATTATCCAGAGACTAAGTCTGAATTTAATTTAAAAATCGAGTTGTTGGAAAATGAAACACTGATAAAATATTCAATATCTAGCAGCTTCTGCTAACAAATCTTTACGCTGTCTTATTGTACATGTATAGTTTATTGAGTGCCTGGTCACGTTTTTCCATCATTATAACTTGCCATTTTTTTCATCTGATACAAAAGTAAATGCAATTATTCTTCATAGGTCTGAGACCTCTAACGAGAAAAAGTACTTTAACCTATTGCAACATTTCCTACGGAAAATAATTTAATATACTCTGTACTTATGTTTCTCTCCCCTTGTGATAAGTCTCTATAAGTGATTCTACGTTCCTGCTACAGAGCATGCCAAAATTATAAACAAAAATACACGATGTTTCACATCAAATCATTTATTTTATGTTTTATCAACATAAGCTTTTATCTCCGTTAAGGGATCAACATTTAATTAATTCAGTTCTTCCTTGATTGAATTGTTTTCTTGTTTCAATAATATAAGCTTTCGTCCCCATTTCAAGAATCGTCTTTTAATAATAAATAACTCTATGAGCCTAAACATCAAACCTGTTTATTTCATTTATTTTTGAATAGTACAGAAGGGCTTTATAAAATATAACAAGGCTTTACACTTTAAGTATTCCTTCTTATCTCGTAATAGTTTCTTTTATTTCTTCTCTAATGTCTATATTTAATCTATCCTAGTGGCTGTCATAATTTTGTCATTTACGTAACTACGAATAAATGTATATTATAATCACCATCATTGTTTTTGTTGTTGATTAGAGCGTTTTATCAACGCATTATTTACGGATACCCGTGAGTGTTATGTAAATTACATTTTTGGGGCTTGGGAGAGATAAAAAAAAGATTTAGATTCATTGTTTTTCAATGCATAGTTTTATTTATTTGTCGCTTTTACTGTAACTGTGATCGACCACTTCTCTTGAAGGAATGGTGAAGTTATTATTATACTTGTTATACATTATTCAAACTCAAGTCATATTTTATCATAACAGGAATAAGTTGGACTCTCGAAATAATAAAACTGTAAAGCCTCTAGTAAATACTTTAGCATCGAAATGCCCTGTGGACAAAGTTGCCATAACAACTAGCGCACTAGATCCATATTCACTTGAAGCATTTCTTCATTGTTCCCCAGGTGACATGTGAGGCATGTAAAAATAAAGCACAATGAAATATAAAATTATAAACGTCTGAGTTATAATATCATAGATATCAGGATGATCAAAATTATTTATTACAGATATATCACTGATTACACTATTAGATACATTGTAGACATAAGTACAAAGGGATCTTTCTTTAAACATTTGTAATCTACAAGCGCTTTTGAAGAGCGGTATTAGTTCAAGAAAAGGAGAGTACTCTTCAGTAAATTACTCTGCTTTGCTCTTGAAGTAGGAGAATATACGTTCAACAAGCGTTTGTGGATTTGGTTTCCTAATGAAGGTTATAATGTTGTTATGAAACAAGAATGATAGGTACATTTTTTTTGGACATTTCATCTGTTGTTTTTTTCCTATTCAGATCAATACAACACGTTACCAACAATGGGAAGAATAAGCCAAACATAAAATAGATTTATTTATAAATGAAGAAACACGACTCTCTTGCAAGATGACGACACAAAAGCACTCTAATGAAGAAACACGACTCTCTTGCAAGATGACGACACAAGAGCACTCTAATGAAGAAACACGACTCTCTTGCACGTTGACGACACAAGAGCACTCTAATGAAGAAACACGACTCTCTTGCACGTTGACGACACAAGACATTTTTGGACATTTCATCTGTTTTTTTTCCTATTCAGATCAATACAACACGTTACCAACAATGGCAAGAATAAGCCAAACATAAAATAGATTTTTTGTTTCTCTTTTGAATATCTTGCCACAATTTAGCAGGATACAGTTTTATATTAAGAGCAGAATAATTATAAAGAGAAAATATATCAATAAAATTAAAACCCTTGCTTCTTTAACTAAATTTGAAAATACATGAACTTCGAAAGCTAACGAATGTAAATATTGTAATTTTGGCGAAAAAGTTTCGAAAACAAGTTCTAAAAGGAATAATTCGTTTTCAAGAATAAATTTTTCAAGGTCCAGTTTAATCCTCTTCCTGGATAAAATAAAATTAGCTATTAAGTAGTTAAGTTTTACGAACAAATAGATATGATGCTTAGTGTCATGAAACTAAGCAATACTTTTAAAGTGGGTTAAGCTTTACATGAATAATGAACAACGTGTGTCACTTCCAACGTGGGTTAAGCCTTACATGAATATTGATCAACGTGTGTATCAAAACTGATAACCGCTTGCTATCTAGATGAATTTTTTTATACAGGGTGTCCCACTCGGAGGTATCCATTTTATTTTCCTGATTATTACAAGAATGTACAACTTTCCAGTTGAAGCTGTATGGGACAGTTAATGTAATCTTTGAAGTTTTGCTTAGTACTCAACATGGCCACCATCTCTTTCAACACACTTCTGGAGACGTTCAACACAATTTTCCGTAATTTGTTTACAGACAACACAGGATATACCCTTGACAACATCAGCGATGTGATCTCGTAGCTCATCCAAGGACTGTGGTCGCGTAGCATAAACACTGTCCTTAAAACCCCACATGAAAAGTCATATGGAGTGAGGCCGTGGAATCTTGGGCCCTTGAGTTTTTTGTTTTTTCTTTTTATATCATGAAATAAAATCAAGTGGTGGCTAGTTTTAACTAATAGAGCTCTGTTACTGTGAATTATATTAGTTTCTCATATTTCTAAATTATGTTTGCTTATCTCTGTGTTCTTAATTTCAAAGAACTTATTTTCTTTTGATAGACTGTTTTCAAAAACAGAGGAATGTAAACGACACCAGAAATTACACATACAAACACAATATTCTAATATTTTTAATAAATTTTGAAAGCGCCCAATCATTCTAACTAATCTCTCAAGGTGCAGAATGAGATTGCAGTGGGTCCACCTCAACCGATCGATTTGCTGGGGAACATTGCATCAAGGAAATCACGAACGCCTCGTGAGAAATGCGGAGAAGCACCATCGTGTTGTTGATCAATTGAATGCAACGTACGTTTTCTGCGTAGTTGAGGTACCAAAAATGTTTCTCGCATGTTTAGGCATGCTTCTCCATTGACACTTTTTCATCGAAGAGAAATGGTTCAATGATTTTAAAAAGGTGTCAAGAGGCACCACACATTCACTTCTGGTGAGTCTCGAATGTGTTGGCGAGTCGGTTGTGGCTTCTCTGTGTCCCAAGATATGGAGTTATCTCTGCCAGATAAATGGAAAGTCGCCTCGTCTGAAAATGCAATTTTTTGCAACAGTGTTGGATCTTCCCGTAGCCTCTTTAGTATAAGATGAAAAAAATCATTTCTTGCTTGGTAATCTGTGATTTTGTAGCGCTTGAACGTGATAGAATTTAAGGTAAGTTTTAATAATAATGAATAAAAAATTACATTAAAAATGGTACTAAATAAAACATCAAATACTACGCTAACTGTCCCATATCATTTTCAACTGGAAAGTTGTACATTCTTGTAATAATCGGGAAAATAAAATGGATACCTTCGTGTGAGACACCCTGTATATACACATATAAAGCAAAATTATTGAAATGGTACTAATTAAAACATCAAATACTACGCTAACTGTCCCATATCATTTTCAACTGGAAAGTTGTACATTCTTGTAATAATCAGGAAAATAAAATGGATACCTTCGTGTGAGACACCCTGTATATACACATATAAAGCAAAATTATTTTGCTCTCATCTCAGAAGTAGTGTTCAAATACACCAAAGTTAGTCTACATAATATAATTAAACGTCGTACTTATTTAACATATTATAGTTCTTTTAAAATCTAAAAGGTATAAAATGGAAAAAAAAAACAATTGTTGAAGCAACGTAGCACTGTTCTAACCGACCATGTCTTAGTTCAAAGCATCGTGGTAATGAACACGCTCCGCATTTTCAGTTGTAGGCATGTTATAAAAGTGACAGTCAATCCCATTATTTGATTAAATGAACTGGACAAACCCTTTGTGTCAGTGGGTGCTGCTGACTGCCTGATTGTTTTCTATCTGGTCAGTAGTTCAAAACTAGGTCTATACCTAAGCTTTAGGGGTCACTGAACTGGTAATTTATCCTACGTCCACATAAGGTGACGATCAGATTAAACATTCAAATTCCTAAATCGGTATTTGTTTTCTTCTAAATATTTAGGTAGTCGGAGAGATAGAAACATTTGGTATTGATATGTTCATCTTGAGCGGAATCTTATGTGGCATATGAGTTATACGGACAAATCAGAAATTCCTATGGCTCAAGTACATACATTCCTAAAAGAGAAGGAAATTATTGAGCTATACTCGCAACCTATTGTAATTCATAGCATTGCTGCTCGAACCTTGGACCTGCTGATTTGCTGCCCGATGCACTAAATATTACGCCATATCTGACCTGTAATAGAAATATCGCATATTCGAGTTTTTCTGTGTGTTAACTAAGAAAACAAAAGCTGTATCTGAAAACATATGTAAAATAACTAATTTACATCATTGTTATAGGACAACATTTCTGGATTTTCCTCAACGTTATGATGGAAAATGTATTTAATAAAACCTTTTCTCTTTGTACTTGCTGGAAGAGAAGAGCATCAGTACATAAAAAAATAATTTCGCCTTTGACGAAAGGAATTAACTAATGGCTATATATTACATTCTCAGTTTCTTGTGAAGGGCCCCCCAGTGGCACAGCGGTATATCTGCGGACTTACAACGCTAGAATCCGGGTTTCGATACCCGTGGTGGGCAGAGCACAGATAGCCCATTGTGTAGCTTTGTGCTTAATTACAAACAAACAAACAATTCTTGTGAAGATGTCTTATGTTTAATTGAACTGCCTTGTTCGAGTAACATAATTAGCAAGATTCATTTGAACAAACATGTTTCGACAAGCATTAAGACCATCTTTTGATAAGAAAACAATGAAATCAACTGTTAATCAAAAACATGCAACATGGTATTGTCACCCTGGAGCTGAAGCTGTGAAAACACGTGTTTCAAAAAAATAAAATGCTAAACAAAAAAATGCGATAAAATAAGAACAACATAAAATCCCTTTATAAGTTCCATAATGGTTAATGCTACTCCTCCTGTGAGAGATGTAACAGTCATATTGTACTCAAAGTGGGACGAAATGCAATTGTATAACATGCCGGTACCTATTTAAATCTTTGTTTTTCCGCCACTTTATGAAGATTTTCCTCACATTATTTAATGTCGCAAACGGATATTACGATTTTAAGCTCGTTCTTTGTTTTAAACTCACTTTTTCTTTTCATATACTGGGGACTTGATCTAAAAGTAAATTTGTAATATCACATGACGTATCATTTCACACAACACTGTAATTTGTGTTTCGAGACATTCCACCAATCTTTCAAATTACCGTATCCTTAAGATCCTGTATAGTGTATAGGTTCCTTTCACAAAATCGTAGTCAAAAAGGGTTCATATCAGCTGGCATCAGTGATCAGAATAATCAACGATAATACACTTCAAGGGCTATTTTCAAAACAAATGTTACATTCAAGATTTAGAAAGAAAATCATGTACATTGTTTGTTGTTGTACTGCCACCTACTACATTTCAATCTCCTAAATGTGCAGTATAATATTCCCAAATTTTGTAGCGTTCACAAGTCATACATCAGTGCTTTTACAAATACAAAATGAAGGAAGTTAATAAATCACTCTATGCGTTTTTAAGTAAAATACTGATAACTAAGATAACAAAAGGCAAGCAAAAATAAATTAAAGTCATTTACTCTTTTTCTTAAACGTCATTAAGCTCAATATATCAGTGAGGACGAATTTTTCTCTGAGATCATAAGTTATCTGCTTCTGCTTTTTAACAATAGTCATTCAACGGCGTTTCTATAAGACTGAGCTTTTTTTTAAGAATAACCACGTCAGTGTTTTCCCGCCAATGTTATGAAGTTTTTCATAAACTAGTTAATATCTTAAGTATATTACTTCTATATATATGATTAATCAGGACCAATGGACAAATGTATCGTGAGATTTGATAAGTATGTGGTTGAATGAGATGGCTATGATTCCAATTTTCTTGTCATCATTCTTACGAAAAGAGTCATTGACTTCCTGATTTGTTCTTATAGAATGTAACCTTCTTTACGTCATTCACGTACAAGCTGGAAGCTTTTTTCGTAAAACTGGCAAAGTGACATCCGTCTGATATTAATAGAAGTTAATTTTAACTTTACATCTGACTTTCCTTTACTAACACTTTACTTTGTAGTTAAATTCTGTAAGCAGACGAAATATTTTGAAAAATGTTCGTACACTTATGGTACCACTGAAGATGAGTGATGGCCCTGTCCATTAATTGTGTGATGGTGCGTTGCTGCTTTTTAGCTGAAGACACTTAAATACATATCTCATATGGAGCCACTTTAAACACAAATTTCTCACACGTTACGCTCCTCCTGTACAGCTGTCTACAGTTTCCCTTCCTCTCTGGAGCATGTTTTATCGTGACTTTTTGGTTGTGAGTCTTTGGTAACTTCAAATCCTTGTTTGTATATTTTAAGGTTACAAATAGATAGGCCCACTTTACTACAATTGCTATATTAGGTTGCATGGTTCTCTTTCATAACCATAGTGTTCACTTTGTGGATGAAGGTGTCAGTTTTGATTGTTTTAGGAGAGATTTTGAAGCCTAATCGCTCTACCGAGTGAGATTCTCCGTTTCTATGTTTTGTTGTGTCCTTTGGTTCTACTTGCGATATAAATATTTCTCTTGAGAAAAAACGGTTATTTAATCCTCTATCCACTGTATTGTAAATATTTTACAAGCTTTGTCAGCGCAACCAGCAATTTTCAAGAAAATAAATTTTCAGAATTTGTGAATGAGCTTCCATAATATATCTAATAATGCACTTAAAGTACATATATATATTGTGCGTACTTTATGTTATGACAAGCTGAGGTACTCGTCCTTTGCCCGAGTTATGAACTTTAAAAAATGTGGGAGTGAATGTTATGATAAATAACACAAAAATCCTAACTTTCACACAATTTATTTGTATCATAACATATTTTACACTATACATTATTATCTAACAAGAGATTTTACAAACTTTAAGAATTCGCTATGTATATACTTGAAACATGGTATACTCTGTGATGGTCAGGGTGACTTTGTAAAAAGAGGTAGCGATTAAATTAGTGGCAGTAGGGATGCGTTCTGTTACCTGTTTTCAAGACACTCACACACACCTCTTAATGTCCTTCCATAGTGTTTCACGAGATTGATAACTTGATGGCCATTGGCCACGGAAGTATCTTACGGGCCGAAGTTGAAAAGTCACGGGTCAAAGTAGGAAGTGGGTATAAATCAAGAAACGGCTTTACATATCAGCCTTATGATGGATGTGGTAGTAGAAACTTAAGCTGAGTTTATATTGTAATGCAATAATGGCGGCTATTTTCTTCCCTTGCATTTCTCCATAGAGAGTGCTAGTGCGTTCTGTGTGTATGTTGATTTATTGAAAATTTAATATAATTATTTTTGTTTTTGATGTAAGGACGTGGTGCTATCTATGAATGTAGTTAAGTTAATTTACGTCAGAGATAATAAATGCTCAATAACAGCAATAATGGAGGTGGAGGGGTTTGTGAACCCCTCATTAACATGCCCTTTGTTCCAAACTATCATCCCACAAAGTTTGATTGAGGTTGGCCCAGGTACCTAGTAGTAGTTAGATAATGGGCAAACAGACAAACACAGATTTTTGTGCTTTATATATATATATAGAGAGAGAGAGAGAGAGAGAGAGATTAATTTGTTAGTGGATCACAAATCAAGCCTAAAAAAATGTAAAAATTTTAAACTTTTAATTACTGTAGCGTTGCAATTAAATTTTCATAGCGATACCGTTTAAACATTCCTAAGGTGAATTTCAAGAGAAGACTTCATCTATATCATCAGATATGTACTGTTATAAATAATTAATCTTTAAGTAAAATACTGAGCCATGTAAACCAAACTAAACTTTATGGTTTATATACTTTCCAAAAAAAATATTATTATGCTTAACAATATTATAGAGACAAATAATGTTAAATACTTACGATGATCTAAATGTTTTTATGGGTTTTTTTTTCTTTTTGGTTTCAAAGCTGCTACACTTGTAGTAAACATAAGAAATATGCAAGTCATTACGATCCTCTGAAACACATTGTGTGTTGGTTTTTAGTAGTTTGTGCTCTTCAGTCTCAACAATAACACGCTTTTGAGAATAGTTCAGTTTAATTAATTAATTAATCTTTGGTTAGTCAACAAATGTATTTCCAATCTTCATGATTAGGTAAATGCAGAAAACAAAAAAGGTGGAGAAACGTGACTTTTATAACGTTTTCCACAGTTTAAGCTTTACGTTTAAACACCTTAAACGATAAATGGTAACTTAATATAATAGATTTTAGTTAAAATGTGTTTCTTACATACTTTAAACTACACTTACGGATGGTGTGGAGCTTTAAGAAAAAAAGAAATTTCAGAATCTGCAACTATTAAATGTTTCTTACTTTACAAACTAGGAAAACTTAAAGTAATACATGTTATTATCTAATTTGATTTATAGCGCTTTAATTAGTTACTTTTTTCAGCGTTAACTCCTGTAATCAGGGAAGTTTTACGAATCGAATTTCTAAGAAAATGAATACTGCTGCTAGTATATATATTAAACTCCTTGTGTTTTCAATGAAAAACACCTATACTTCTATGGAAGATTGTATTTAGGTGCAAATAAAATATATTAATTAAATAAGGACTAAGTATATTTTATACAGTAAAGTTACAAGACTTAATATTACACACACACACACACACACACACACAAAATTAATTCAAAAATGAAAATATATCCCTTGGTACTTTATTTATATCCAAAATACCAAAAATATATACCATATCAAGTATATGATCGTAACATGAAATATGAGGTAACAAGGAAAGAAAATTGCAAATTTATTTTGGTTATTTAAGTGTATTACATATTATGTTATATGAAAATTGAATATCGTCATTACAGTTAATGGAATGATGAGTTGTCGTAATTTTGGTATGATATGTTTACCCTTCTCTGAACTTTCAAATACTCCTTATAACTAAATGTACGAACATGTGATTAGTAACCATTTAAGAACATTTCAACAGTCACTTCGCTTAAACTTTCAGATGAGTTCATCTGAAAACGCTTCCAAAATTTATTTTTTTTTTAGTTTTAAAGTTATTTCTATCAACGCAGATAAACATTCATGATTATATATTCAGATTCCTTAGATTTCAAGACATTGAATTACGTAAGGTTCTGTTACACTCCAATCAACCTAAATTTACTCACTTTGGTAACTTTTAATTGATAGAGCGTTAACGGAGATTATATTCTAGAAAAACTCCAGAAAAAAAGGTACATTTTAACAGTAATAGGCTCTTTATTTTTGTTAGCTCACGTTTTCCTTTGCATACATTTCCATACAATTTCCGCTTGCTTTAACGAAAATTCCATTCTTGTCGGCACGCTCTCTTAGATTTTCAATTTACATACACGATGCGACTTAATCAGAAGAAGAATTTGATATGCATGCCTCTATAGAATGTAGCAACTGATTATTCAAGATTAGGTAAATAAAACAAACAGTGCCGTTTCTAATAACTTGCATTACTTGTGGCTCCTTTTCACTTTAAGCACATGTGTGCCATTTCTTGCTAACGTATAAAGGGAACTCTTTCATCGAAATAAGTGCAACCGTAATGGAAACACACTATCCAATTAAAAGTTTTCGTACTTACCTTGATTGTATTTTACACTTCATTTTAAGCTTTAAAATCACCTAGCTGAATGTAACATGTCTGCTTTGCTAAAGTAACGGGGCTGACATTCACTAAAGTAAATTAATACCTCTGCGAAAAGGAAATATAAATACTATTACAGCTAATATTCATACAGCAGCGTGAGTTTCTTCTTGCAAAAACGCGTCGTTACTTATGAAAAAACTGACTTGTTTCTCAAAAAGAATATGCTGGACATTCGGAATGCAGTTTTTTTTCTAATGTATATTACTCCACTTTTACAAAAAAAAAATCTATATAATTGTGAAAATTAGAAATTAAGCGAAAATCCCCTCTCATACTCACGATTTTTGTTATATATCATATCTTTTGGTTAAACCTACTAATTTCAAACAAATGAAGAAACTAGCTATATGTGAATGTTATCTTAATTATTAATCACTTATATGAATTATTTGAGTAACCTGTTTTATATTTCTTAAAAGAAATATTAAAATCGATTTTGCTATTTGTTTCCTTCGCCTCTTGGTTTTTTTCAAACCATCTCTCGCCGATTCGCCCAAATGTTTTGTTGTTGTTTTGTTACTGTTTTCACAGTTGATTATTCTATTTGTATCCTGTGAGCTTAGCTTCTAGAACTTTCCAATACTGTGGGCGTAATACGAATTATTTTTATGGAGGATTTTTAGCTTCTTTCTTGTTTTACATAAAACGTTATTGTTAAAAAAATTAATAACTCTATGCTATTAAGTAATTAAAATTATTAACAAATCTGAATAAGATAATGAATTATTATTGGAGTTGCATAATGATTTTATAAAGCAACACAGTTAAGAATGTTAACCACAGCCAGTTGTCAGGTGCTAACTTTTATTATATGTAATATTGTTAATAGTAAGCAAGGATATTCCTATACGCTTGAAATATTGTGAAAAAAAAATATGCATTTCTCAGATCGTAAATAATACTACTGTTACGACAGCGGAAGTCTCGTGACCCTGGTAACACGTAATGAGTTCTAGAAAGATCGGGTAATATCACGAATAATCCAGTATTTCCTAGGCCTCTATTCTTGTATATAAGTGCGCCAGACAATTAATCAGAATTGT
>NW_013666171.1:193158-201468 GCF_000517525.1 Limulus polyphemus | reverse complement strand
ATCGTTCGTTGTAAATTATAGCGTGTGTTTAAGTTAAGCTGACTGCGCAAATTATGTGTATTGCAAAGTTGAATTGAGAAAGAATAAACTAGTTCTATTTAAGAAAGGACTTGTGTCGCTAAAGTTTCATCCGAAAGAAATTATACGAGAAATTAACTAACGACCAGAAACGTAACACTTCCGTGAACATAAATAATACTATTAACAAAAATCACATCACTTTTGTGAATTTACATTATTTTTTCTGTGATACCGAAAATAAATCTAAATAGTCGTAAATCTCTTCCAAATAGCATTTCGTTTAATGAAACTAGTTGAGCTTATAAGAACTTATATTGCTCAAAACCCTTGTGGTCATTGTCTTCCAGTATGAACAAAATAAATTTTACATAAATGTTTAGTAAGGAACCTACTAAGTCCAAAATACAATAAAATTAACTTTTAAAAAGTTAAGTTCTGATTTTAGTTTTTACAACTTTCCAATCCATTGCATCCGGGCCCGGCATGGCCAGGTGGACAAAACGCTTGACTCGCAATCTGAGGGTCGCGGGTTCGAATCCCCGTCCCACCAAACATGCCGTGGGGGCGTTATAATGTGACGGTCAATCCCACTATTCGTTGGTAAAAGAGTAGCCCAAGAGTTGGCGGTGGGTGGTGATGACTAGCTGCCTTCCCTCTAGTCTTACACTGCTAAATTAGGGACGGCTAGCGCAGATAGCCCTCGTGTAGCTTTGCGCGAAATTCAAAAACAAACAAAAACAAACCATTGCATCGGATCATCATCAGGTGGCAGTTATATTCGAAAAGGCAGTTAAGTTCCAGAGAATGTTACAGGCTCGTAATGATGAGAACAAGTTTGTAGTAGGCGTTGATTTAACTTTTTTGGTAAAATGAGGAGGATAAAATATTGATATACATAAAAGGAACTTTCTAGATATTTGTTTGACTTTGATGACTTTATCAGTAGTGTTTCAGCAACTTTTCTTCTGTTGATGCCTGGTTCTCTTCGAATGATTTTGACATTATTTTCATGGATAATATGTTTTATTTCTACACGAGTTGTTTCCATAATTCAGACACGTATTCGCTGATGTGTTCGACAAAAGGAATTGTAGTGGTGATGAAGTTGTTTTCATCTTTAAGATTTGTATTTTTTTTTTGTTGTTTGTTTGTTTGTTTGTTTGAGGTTTATTTGTTGTTTTATCAAAAGAAGACTTCAGGAATTCTCTGTATTTCATTGTTGAAATTGTTTGCAGAGCATGTATTAAATTCATTTAGTATTTTCCTTACTTAGTTTTCTACATTCTGCTGCGTGGAGCGCGCGGATTTCCAATTAAGGTATTGTTCTGAGTTCGTTGCTTTCTATGAATTTTAATCACAAATCCTGATTGTTTTCTTATGATGTGGACGTTTAGAAAGTCTATGAAGAAGTTTTCTTCGTTTTCAATTCTAAAGTGAACACATCTTTAATTCAAATGGAAAAAAAATAGGCCTTATACATTGACATCTCCAAACCCTTATACTGGTTGAGATATATCAAAGTTGTTTCCTGCGGCTTCAACTTTGATGAAGAAAAAGAAAGATACTCAAACCACATCAATGACACTTGTCCTAACATTCAGCTATCATTCTGCATAATTACCAGGTTACCTGAGTATGACTGGTTAAACTATGAATCTGCAGTATTACTGATGAAATCTGCTTTTAATTTTACTTAGCATTAAACCCACCTTTCTAGCGTTTAATATCAGTTAACAATAAGTATATTTTAGATTTCTATTATGATATATGCATATGTTGGCTTTTTGTTTTGTATATCAAAAATATTTGTCTTTTTCTGTTGTATATCTGGTTCGGTTTCTTTAATTTGTCACACTTTTCAATTATTCTGTAGATTCTTACTACTTGTTGGTTAATTATATCCTCTAATCAAACAGAGTACAGTAACATCTGTCCCTTTTTATATGTTGCATTAAATATAACAGTTATTAATACTACATACACGCAATAGACAATTTGGATTTTGAAAACATAACAAAAGTAGTTTTTTTTATTTGACTTTTTTTTTGCAAATTACAACATTTACTATAAGGAATTTTTTTTAACAGGTACGACTTCTCGATCACTGATGAGATCATTTACAAGTGATTGAAACGTCGAACCTGTTTGAAAAATATTCTTCCTTACTGTAAAAGCTGTAACTTCTATAAAAGATACTTATAGTCAATAAGTAAACACAAAACGAAACTATTCAAGTCAAAAGTAGATATGATGAGTGATGAGAAAGAGACTTTATATCAAGCCTTACAAACAATGTAATAGTATGATTAATACAGTGATCTTTTATCGATTAATCAGCCACAGAAATAATCCACTTACTGTAGTTATTTACAAGTACTTCGCACGGGTTTCTAGATCTGTTAAGTTCGTTAAGTTAGGAAAAAGGAATGTAATGAAAATGGCCAAGCTTCCAGAAGCGAGAATATGATCTCTTATCTCCGAGACAAATAGTTTTGTTACTTAACTTTTTAATTTCGAATTTTAGAAGTGGACTTAATATAATATAATTTAAAGATAATTCGTTGAACACTGGGAAGTTGTAATGAAGATATATCCATTTCGATGGCGGTTTTATACGCTCTAGAGACAAGTGAGTTAATTATTTTATTAAATATAGTAAAGTGTCCGGTCGAACAAAACAGACAGTCTTAGCTAACAACCATGTAAAATAATATACAAGAGGTTTAATAACATCAATAACGATCCTGTAGTTACAAGTCATACATATAAAATGTCCTTTATCAAAGTAGGTCTGTTTGTTTGAAGTTAAGCACAAAGCTAAACAATGGGCTATCTGTGTTCTGCCCACCACAGGTATAGAAACCCAGTTTCTAGCGTCGTAAGTCCGCAGACATACCGCTGCGCCACCGGGGACCTATTGAAGTAGGAGTGAAAACAAACACTCCAGTAAACCTCATTGCGCACGCATAGTTAGTTCCTATTCGCGTTTTTAATCGATAAAAATGAAATATATCATTTGTGGTAAATTAATTTCGTGTTCGTTTGCAAAAGTTATATAAAGTGTTTGCGAATGTAATATAGATAAACTATTTTATTACTCCTAACATTATATTATTATTATTAAGAAAAGTACTCTTGCACGATCTAATATAGAGCTAGATTTCAGATAATACAAGTTGATAAATTTTAATTAACTGGCTACTTTTCTATTATTTGGCAAAAGCTAAATAAAACTCGTATATAAGGCAACCTGATAGTGAAGAGATGGGTTGTGTATTTCGTTTAAGGTCTTGATTTCGCATTTAATTAAAAATGATTTTATTGAAATAACAACAAGTAAAAAAAAAAAAAAAAAATCTGAGACGAACCTGGAAAGAGAAATGATAAATTATCATCCTGACGTGTAAAAAAATCAGTGCGTACGTTTTTAGATCACCCAGTTAAGCCTGCAAATCCATCTAATATTGCAGAATACGTGCTAAAAGAATGTAATGTTGCTATTAAAAAGCTGACAGAATAAAGGAGACTGTTCGTTCTGTGATCTAGAGCTAAGGATGAAAACACGCTAAAATTCCACAAGAGTTTGGTAATTACATCTTCGAGGCCGGATTTCGAACAACGCAATTTGAGTTAGCAGCTACAAATCAAACTTTGTTTCTGAACGTGCTAGGCTTGCTTTTAAATTCCTTCAAAAGATGAGTTATCAGACATATTATTTTGCTATCAAAGATGACAGATAATATCTGAAAGAAAATCACTGGAATTGTTATAAAATACAAAACATTTTCTGGATTTTTAGTCACAAACATCTTCATGTGACAATTTTGTAGTTCAATAAATTTCAGTGGACCCCTAAAATGCTGGTTTGGGGTATGAGATTAAACCAAGTCTATGTGATTGATGTTGTTCTCTTAGCGACACATTGATCTATCTGCACTCTATCCACCGAGGGGAATTGAACCATGCATTTTAGGGTTAACTCCCTAAACTTATCGCTGACGAAGCAAGTTTAAGGGAATGATATTTCCATGATCTGCATTACATTCTATAACTGTTGGTAGCTATTGTTTATTCTGCTTGTTGTTAATTTTACAGAAATAATTACTTAAGGGACGTACGCAGTAATAACCCAAGAAGTAAAATGGTGATATATCCTGTGATTGAAAATTTAGATATGTGCTTTATGTTAAGTATTTCAATCAGCTGTTACACGTTTAAGTGTATTTCGTAAACTCCTCAATACAATAAAAATATAAATATGCTAAATGTAACAAAATAGTGAATAGTTTTCCTTACTCCCATTTTTTCAAAGTATGAGAGTAGCGCTTATTTATGTAACTAGTTTAGGAAACTTTACATTTCAAACTGAAAACATTTTATTGGTAAGGCGAGAATCTAACCCTAAGAGACGCGTAGGCGGCGTTTTATGAATGATTAGCAGGAACATACATGAGCCGAGCATGGCCTAGTAGTTAGCGTGCCAGACTATCTATCTGTGACTCCAGCATTTAAGACCCTTTACTATCAAAAAAGGAAAAAAAAATGCGCTCCTCATTTTGAGGACGCAGGCGCGTTATAAGTGTGTTAGATAAAAATTGAGGACGGCTCGCACATAGATAACCCGTGAGTAGCGTTGTGCAAACACAGTGAAAACTCGCTAATCCAGATGCATTTGTAATTTAGAAACTCTACCGTATTATCAAAACATCTGTATAATCTAATATGTTACTTTGAAGACAATGAACACTATTATTAATACGCATTATCGATCAATAAACTTAAGGGTAGGCATACAATTGGTTAAAAAAAACCAACTGTAGATATAAAAAACTTATCACTTTATTATAATAAATGACATTATACGTTATTATATTTGGAAAAATCACCGTTTTGTTCAAACCGATGACTTATTTATTGAATATAAAATGCATAGTACGTGTATTGTTTTTGTGCGTCAACAAAGACGTTTTGGAGCACTGTGACTGGACATGACTGTAGCATAAGTAACTTTGGTGATCTGTCAGCATCTGTTATAGTTTATATGTATTTTCTTACTGTAAGGTCGTTCTCAGAAATATATTCAATACCGGTACCCACTGCAGCTGCAGGTGTTCCGTGGGCACTAATCAACACCTCGTTTCCTGTTTTCATCGATCCCTAACTTGGCTCTCGTGGATTCGTGTACGGATTACCAAATCCTGTATCCATAGGAAGTGCGTGTTTGTTATAAGAAATATCTTTACGGATTTAGAACATGAATATGCGGATTACTGGTTAACTTTTGGTTTAGAATATTTCTTTACACGTCAGATTATTTGATTATTGATTATTTGTAGTTAAGTACAAGCTACATAATGGGCTATCTGTGCTCTGCCCACCACGGGTATCGAAACCCGGTTTTTTTTTTCGTTGTAAGTCCGCAGACATGCCGCTGTGCCACTAGAGGGGGGGGGGGGGGCTTACACGACAGATATCATCCGGATAGTCAATAATCCGGATTGTCGATGTCCGCATTAACGAGGATTCACTGTATCCGAAAACAAACAAACATCTGAGCATTTAAATCCGCTATCATCCTAGCACCACCTGATGACAGATAAAAAACTAAATTAAGTACTGAGGCTTGCTCTACAATCATAACTCCTACTCCCGGACATTCGTAATATTTTTTTCTACTTAACATCTGAATAACACTCTTCAAAAGTCATAAAATTTTAGCCACTAGTTGCAGCTAATGCTTTCTATCAAATTTTGACCTAGCTATTATGCGCAGCCATATTTTGGATTTTATTCACAGGTTATTGTTCTCTATTGTAGTGTTTTATAACAATATATCACAATGGTAAGGAATTTTCATACTTTTGTGCAATAAGATTAACAAAATTGTCCGTCTTCAGAACGTAAAGCGCCACCATATATATTTTTTTCATGCTTCTCGTGTGAGAAGAGTTGTTTCTATTACACTGAAATGTGCCATTGACCTCATAACTTCCATAAATAAAATAAATCAGCAGGGTGGAAGTGGCTGCATGGGTTTTGAGATACTCAATGCTATCAATAAAACCCAGAAGCCCTCTCTGTTGTACATGCCAAAGGCCTCAAGCAAATAAATTGTAATGAGCTCTTCAAAGTATTATAGGCAATATTAAATCTTTCGACACGGATCGGTCAATTTGACTGAGTCGCGTGACCTTCTGTACTCGTTTAAAGTTGACATAAAAGCTACTCGATATAATTACAATAATAATAATAATAACACGAACTAATTAAAACCTAAAAAATGTGTGGCCTAAACGTTTATCTGTATTTTTAATAATAAAGAAAATGTTCTCTTTAAGCTGAGTTATTTTGTTTGGAACAATGAGTACGTCCGTGTTTCTTACATCAAATCTGATTATTCGATTAGAGTAGCCCAAGATTTAGCGGTGAGTGTTGTTATCTAGCTGCCTCACCTCCAGTCTATCATTCAATAATTAAGGATAGTTAACACATATAATCCTCGAGTAACAATGTGCAAAATTCAAACAACAACAACGAAAGCCTTTTGGTGAAGTATAAGAAATGAGTACATCGATACTTGTGTATCCTAACGTTAGAATAACTAAGTAGTGGCCACAGTACCACACATCGAAATCCGTGTGTTCTAAAGTTAGTATAAACTAGACCACCCTGACCCGTTGGATCACCCACTATTCAGAGGTTATGAAGAATTCAAACTAATTTCAATATTGCACCGAAATGAAGGTTTATTTTGAGATAATTTAATTAAATATTTCATGTTACTAATAATACAAGAAAAGATATTTTATTGTTGATCTGGAGTAAAAGGAAATACCATTTCAGTTTTCAAAAAAGTGAAGTCAAAGTTTTCAGGTATTGTGATAACTCTATATATTGGGTATATCTTCACGAAATTTGGCAGTCTTTCAGTTAATATTACAAGTATTTCACATACAAAAGTCATATTTCTTAGTGAAGTATTTCTGATAAAATAAAATAAAGTTTTGTCTACGAATATATTGAGTATTTGTTTTGAATAGTTCGTGTGCAAAATAATTTTCATGTAAAAATTAAAAATACTCTTCGTCATCTCAGATTTCCTTTGTGTAATCCCTAAAACCTCCTAAATGCATTTCGAACGTTTTTTTTTTCTCACTAAATCCTTATAGTTTTTATCTAATTTTCTTTACCCTATCTCAAAACGATATCGGTCAATACGACCGACCTCGTAACCACCAAAAAATCGAAATAAACCTAAATTACCCTTTCTTTTATTTCTAGAATGACCTCAAATTGTAACCTGAAACTACATTCGTTTATCTTAAGTAGCTCTTAGTTCGTAATATTATACATCTATTTATAATAAAATTTTATTTTTTATTGCCCTTTGAACCGTGTTTAACTGCTATCCCCGCCATTATAAGTTGTAAATCACTCGGGGAACGTGCAGCTCACGTTATGCTATAGAATTATATTAACCACGAACTGTTCGAGTGCGTGCCTCGTGAACCATTTTAATTATATTATTATTATTACTTATTTTACCTAATCTAGTCCTAAATAACTTAAAAAGATCCGTACTTTTAATTTTAGTTACTTTTATAACAATAATTAAAGAATAAATGTGAAAAACAAGAAATAAAGTACTTACCCAATCTTCTGTTTTCTTGCCCTCGATTGTGGAGAAGAGTTAAGCCTGATTTGTTTAGTGATTATAGTAAAGCACTTAAAAATTTTTATCTAATTAAGTAATACACAAAAGAATATAGACTAATAACATACAAAAAGTAGACAAATTCACTTACTTCTAAAAATTTTCCTGGCTTTCTACTATGCACAAAAGCCGTTACAAATTCATCCAAGCTTGTCGTTAACTTTCCCACAGAAATGACGTTGCTACTCCCAGTGAAATTGACCTTACCTGTTCAGAACACGACGTTATACAATACGTCATGTGATAGATGAAAACCTTTTCTTTATATTGGTTATAGGTAATATTTAATGAAACGTAAGAAAGAACTGTGAAAGAGAGGATGTGACACGTGGGTGTGGCAGGAGGGGTCTGATTTCCTATTGGATAGCTCTGTAACCAAACAAAATTGAAGGCTATAAAAATTATGGTCTGTTTTAGCAATAATGATTTTATAGAGAGTATTTTACGTTTAATTTCGTTACATTTTCGAGGGTGATGGATAAAATAGGGATGATGACATACTAAAACAAAATGTATCACGTGCGTCGCAAAAGTGAAAATTCAGGATTTTCTTATATATTTCCTTGTATAATTAA